>NW_007727805.1:149695-168110 GCF_000696425.1 Galeopterus variegatus | reverse complement strand
GACAAGGAGGTGAAGGGGATATTAAGGGCAGGGCTGTAGCGGTTGGGGTGCTTGTTGCCTGTAGATCATGAGCTCCAGAGGCACAACAGAAGGCTGGGGAGGGTTAGGAGACTGGGTGAGATCAGGGCATGTATGGAGCAGTCAGGGGATGAGGTCCTGGGCTGATGGACACAGAGGGGGCTTGGGCTGTAGTGGGGACCCAGCTGACCAGGGGTGCAGGCATGATAGGATTGGGCTTGAGGATCTGGTGGGAGAAGGTGGGTTCAGGTTGGACTCTTCCCTCCTGAGGTTGTCTGGTGGTGGTCAAGAGGGCAGAGCGTAACTTTTGCAAGAGTGAACTAGACCTAGAGCAGAGATCTCATGCATCCCCAGGCCAGAGCACTGAGGTAAGTAAGAGAAGCAGGTGGGGCTGGGATTGTGGGGGTCCAGATCAGAGCTTCTGAATCTCCAATATGCAGATAAGTTCACTGGGGATCCTGTGCAAATGCAGATTCTGATTCAGTAGCTCTGGGGTAGACAGAGCCTGAGATTCTGCATTTCTGAAGCTGCCAGGTGATGCTCTTGCTGTGGGTCTGAGGAGCACACTGAATAGCAAAGACCTGAGCATCCATGGTCTGCTAAAGAACGCAGCTGCTTCTCACCCGTACCTGTTGCTGTCACATGAGAGAGAAGGCTCATTGCTCTCTTCTCTTTTGATTTTTAAAGAGAGGCCAGAAATCTGGACTTTTGTGTAAAATCATCCTATTTAAAAATATAGGTAAATAATTTATAATGTTGTAAAACACTGTGTGGGCCAAACAAAACATGTGTGTGGGCTGAATTCCCCTTCAGACATGTCGGTCTGTAATTTCTGAAGAATCAGGGCAGAGTGGGCTGTGGGGTAGCACTGGATCTGGAGTCAGTTATTGTGGGTCACAGAGTTGGCCGTGCCTCTGGCACTAGAGGTTACCAATCATATGGCATCTTAAAGTTTAAAAGCAGTTTTCCAGGAACCCTGGCGGATGCCTGCCAGGCTGCATTCAATTCTCACCTCTGAGAGTTGTTCCGTCTGCTTCTGTCATCTAGAATGCCCTTCGTCCCCCCTCCCACCCTCACGCTGGATCAATCCCACTGGCTCCCAGAGCGGTTCAGGTGGCAGAGCGCCTGAAAGTCTCAATTTTCTTTGTGAAATGCCATGAAATATTGACATATTTAATTCCATCACTCATATCAGGAACGATTTTTCTAGCAGGAAATATGGCTGTATCTTATATATGCAGGTCTCTGCAACTCAAAAAGAGAATAATCACACATAAAATATTTGGAAGAAAACACACTCCTGGTTTCCCATGAGCATTTATTTCCACTTGTCTCGTTCTCTTTGTCACCTACAGCACTCAGTAGCAGTCAAGTGGTAGCGGCCTCCCAAAGCTTAAGAACAATTTAGGAAAAAAACCCCCAAACACCTCAATATAGTGAAAATTGTATCAATTTAACCAACTTGTTCTGGGAATAGGAACTTCTGTTGCTCTGTTTTAGTGGTGAAAACCCTCCATCCGCCTTGTGGAGTGCTAGTGGTCCGAGAAAGGTTGAAAATTTGCCCAAATCTCATCCATTCTTCAAAATCTAGGTGAAGACCTACCTCCTCTATTGAGGCTTCTTGGGCTCTGCCTGCTCCTGCATTTCACCCTCATGACTCAGGTGCTGTGTCCAAAACATACATTTGATTCCTCATCACATGCCGTCCTAGATCAGTGTCACAAGCATCTGTATTGCTGCTTAGCCATANTTCCTCATCACATGCCGTCCTAGATCAGTGTCACAAGCATCTGTATTGCTGCTTAGCCATAAGCTTGTGCAGGCTGAGACTGCATCTTGTCTATGCTGAGCCGGCAAAGAGCAAAGAACAGCTTCCAGAAGTACTCAGTTACTAACTTCTCTCTGCATCTCAGGACCTTGGCAGCTCCTAAACTTCTAAGTCATAGAAAAACTAAGGTTATGATGACTTTATAGTTTCTGTCTGACAAAAAAAAAAAATCCTACTTATAGGAGATAACATCATAATATTGGGGGAAAGGGGTGTAATAGTCCATTTCTGCTGCTTATAACAAAATACCTGGAACTCAGTAATTTATAACAAAACAAAATTTATTGGTTATAGTTTCAGAGGCTGGGAAGTCCAAAGTTCAGGGAAAACAGCTAGTGAAGGCCTTGGTGGTGGTGACAGTGATGGCAGAGTGTCACACTGCAAAAATGGCAGAGCAGAGAGAGCCTAAACCTCCTCATTCACTCTCCTTTTAAAGCCCTCCAAACCATGCCCAGGATCATCACTTTTAATCCATGCATGGTCTTGCAATCTAATCACCTCTTCAAGGTCCAACCTTCCAATTACTATAATAGGACTTCCCACCCTCAACAGGCATAGTGAGGTTGGGGAGGCATCCGATCTACAGCAGGGGTATCTTCGAAATCCCTGAATCTCCCTTTCCTTTGGAAAGATCCCCAGGAAATATGATTTCTTTTGATTCTGGTATTTTGGGATTCTGCAGCATTTCATTGTTTCCCTTCATCTGCTGTCTCTGTCCTGTCTCAGAGTGGAGCAGCTAATTCTTACTCTCCTTATTCTAGTACTGCAGACACAGCATAGCCTTCCGTGTCAGAAAGCCCTGGATTCAAACATGGGTCCCGTTACTTAACAAATATGACTTGAGTTCTTGGAGTGTCAGTATCTACGCCAGGAAAATGGGGTTAATGCTAAGAGCTCCATTGCAGAGCTGGCCTGAGGGGTGCAGTTGTATTTAGTCCCCTCCTCACCTTCTCCTCTCTGCCTGTCCCTCCCCACTTCCCTGGGCCCACTTTCAACCTGGGGACTGACAGGGTGTTTGGAACAGCTCCAGGTCTGAGCACCATGACCTGCCCTGCTGCAAACGGATGGGCAAGGAGGTCCAAGATGGCCTTACACCACATACCCATCTCTTCTTAAGCTGTTATGTTAAGCCTTTCAGAAACATTAGTTCCCAGGGTGAGATGTTTCTCCCCAGGTCTAAAGATGTCGCATCCTCTCCTCATCAGACTCATCCCTATTTACGTGGCACCAGGTGCAGAGCCCACGGGGTACTTTTCCCCATGGTATCCTCCCTCAAAGTAAGGGACAGACCTCTTCACAGCCCCCTCCTCTCACACATACTATACTTAGGGCTCAGATTTCCCCACCTCCAAGCTGTTCCCATGATTATGAGATGCTTAACTGTGGAGCCTGCCGAAATGAATTCGTAATGAGAGCTCCCTTCTCAGAGAAAATTTCCAGGGGAAATAAAGTCTTGGGAGGGCTGGCACCCTGTGTTCATGGCACTTGGACATTTTAGAGCTTTCCTGAAGGTTTTCTTTATCCTTTCACTGAGATCAGGGAATGAAGAGACACATATGGTGCTGGGGAGGATGATGACACAGGGACTGGAACACCTGGGGTCTGCACTTGCCATTCACCAGCCCAGAGCCAGTGTGACTGGGAGCAAGTCTGATGATGGTTGGGTTTTTAAACTGTCTTCTTCCACATGCCCAGGACTCTCTGCCTCCTCCCAGTCTTCTCTATGGTCGTCCTCCCCTGAGGCTTTTGTCCCATGCCCTCCTCTTTCCACTCTCTGGGTTAGCTCCTCCACTCCTACGGCTCCAACTGCCGCCCCTCTGAGGATGGCTCCTCAGTCTCCACCTATAGCTAAAACTTTCAGCTTTATGCATCTGAATTTCCAGCTTGGCCTCCAGCTGGACATCTTGCACATACCTCAAAATCAACATGCCCAGAACTGAACACAGCCGTCCCTGCCAGCCCTCTCTTTCTCCGAGGTTGCCATCTCGGTTACGAGCCCTTGTCTTATCTTCAGGAACAATAGGCTAGAAATCTTGTAAGTGTCCACTTAACCCCCTCCATGAAATGCCTTTGGTACCTGCCCACTGTCCTCCAAGGCCACCGCTCCAGGAAGGCCCTTCCTACCTCTTGCCTGCACCCTGCTAGTACTTCCCTCTCCAAACCCTTCTACCTGCAGCAGCCACATCATTCCCGTCTCCCCTCACTAGCAGTGAGGCCTTCGGTGATTAACGTGACTCTCCCTGCATCTGTAAAATTGTAAGTGTCCACTTAACCCCCTCCATGAAATGCCTTTGGTACCTGCCCACTGTCCTCCAAAGCCACCGCTCCAGGAAGGCCCTTCCTACCTCTTGCCTGCACCCTGCTAGTACTTCCCTCTCCAAACCCTTCTACCTGCGGCAGCCACATCATTCCCATCTCCCCTCACTAGCAGTGAGGCCTTCGGTGATTAACGTGACTCTCCCTGCGTCTGTAAAGTGGGAAGACAGAGAATATAATCTCATAAGACCCTTCTGATTCTATCAGTCTTTATTTCAATTATTGTCCACCTAACTCTGTTGCTCAAAACCTTGCAATAGAGCGTTGCCTCTGGATTCTCCATACCACCCTCCCCACTATTTTCAGAGGGAACTTTCCAAGACTGGAAGGAGCCATGATGTCCTCCATGACTGATTCCTGCTGCCTCCCTCTCTGGCCTCAGCCCCTCCTCTCCTGCTCTCAATGCTCCAGGTGCACCCCAATACTTGGCAGTTCCTTGCACTCACCAGCTGGGTCTCCGGCCTCCATCCCACACATTTTCTCTCCCAGCTGTTAGAATTTCTCCCTCTTTCCCTTTCCTGCACTTCTCCTCTCCTGCCTCTTATGTCCTCTTTCCTGGGGTTTGTCTGGTGAAAGCCCCCTCATTCTTCAAGGTCCAGATCAAGCCTCACTCTCCACAGTGCCACTGCCCCAGAGCTAATATCTGTGTTCCAACTGCACATCACTCTAGACTGCACTGAAGGCATTTACACATCTGCCTCCCCACTGCATTCTGAGCTTCTTAAAGTTCCTGACCTTGAGTTCCCAGAGTCCAGCCCAGTGCTTGTACAAAATTCATTTCAATAATTGTATTATGGTTGAATGGCTCCCCAAGGCTGTGAAATAACACCCAATCTCCTAAATTTGCCATTTAAGACTCTTTCCATTCTAGACCCATGAAACTGTTAGCTGTTTCCCTTAAAGCACATGTTATTTAAGTCAACTGCCCCATTTTCCCTTCCATAATCATGCCCTGCATGTGCACATCACCATGGTGGAAATTTCTGCTCCTCAGCCTCCTCCCTCTC
This sequence comes from Galeopterus variegatus, assembly GCF_000696425.1. Classification (NCBI taxonomy): domain Eukaryota; kingdom Metazoa; phylum Chordata; class Mammalia; order Dermoptera; family Cynocephalidae; genus Galeopterus; species Galeopterus variegatus. The sequence continues at coordinate 162,941 of NW_007727805.1, read as the reverse complement.
TTGTGTCCACAAGTCTGTGCCTTAGCTGTTCTTTAAGCCCCAACCAACTGTCCCATTTTCCTTTTCCTATTCTGGAACCAGGAGTGACTGCTTCTTCCTAGGTTCCTAGTTCTTTGGGCTGCATAACAATGATGTGGTCAATTTAATTCATCTGTAAACACTCACTCTCCAGGGTCACTCTCATGACATAGAGGGTCTTCACCAAGTTTGTCAAGATCTCTCCCAGTGGTGGTCCATGAGCATTTTTAATTTCATTCATTCCCATGCCCTTCATCCCCACCATCGGGCCCCTAGTGGAGATCACCTCGTTCATCTCTCACGTGGACCACGGCAAGAGCCTCCTAACTGGTCTTCCCGCTTCCACTGCAGCGGGCGTGAAATTTAACTGTACAAAACTGACTGAGCCATCCCCCTGCATAAACTCCTTCAGTGACTTTCCACTGCTCTTGGGATTAAGGCCCAAACCCTCACCAGGGTCTATCCCATGCCTCCTGCTCCCCTGCCCCTGCTGCATCCCACGATCTCCCCCTTGATCTCTGTTGTCGGGCAGTGCAGCCCTTCTGAGTGCTCTGGCTTTCTTCCCGCTCTACGGCTGGGCCCAGGCTGCTCTTCTGCTGGGCACATTCTCTCTTCTCCTTCCCCAAGGGGCTGGTGGATCCCTGCTCATTCCTCTCTAAATGTTACTTCCGCTTTTCCTGATTCCCACTGCTATATCATCTTCCCTGATTATGCAGTGGCATTTACCTCTGTTTGTCAACCTCCTGGAATGATTATTTGAGGGCAGAGACCATGCCTTTTCATTCACCACTGTCCGCTCTTCTCTGCCTCTGTCCGCACACATGTGCACCTAGCTTGTCCAGCCAAGAGTAGGCGTTCAGTACACATCTGCATCGATGCCGGTGTGCGGGTGTTGCCCGTGACAGACTGGAGCAGCCTGCAGGCAGGGACTGCTTCTTATTTACATTGGTTGGGAGCAGGGAGTTGTGTGTGTGTGTCCATGTGTGTCTGCGTGTGTCCGTGTATACCAGAGTTCCAATTGATGGCAGATAAAACAAAAAGCACCAAAGTTCGTGTACAGAAATGTGAGAGGCAGAATTGGAGAAGCATTTTGGGGTCAAAGCTCACCTGAGCAAACAAACAAACGAACAAACAAAAGCCAGTAAAGTAGTTCCTAAGTTTCCATTTCCTGTTGTTCTGAGAAATTTCCTGCAGCAGAATTTGTTATGGGGGTGTTTTGTGGGGGGACTATAAAGACTACAGCTTCTTCCTCCCAGGATATACCTTTGCCTTTCTTAAATGCACAGCTTTTAAGACTGTAAATTATTTGAATGTAGGGACTGTACTTTATCTATCTTGGTTTCCTCTGTTCCCATAACAACCCTTGACAAATAGTAGAAGTTTTGTAAATGTTTGCTGAATTGAATTGAATTTATCCTAATCAAAGCCTGGGCCCTGGTAAGATTCAGCCATTCATTCAACATTATAGATGCTTCTTGACTTACAATAGGGTTATATCCGATCAACCCTTTGTAAGCTGAAAATACTGTAAGTCAGAAATGCATTTAATATACCTAACCTACTGAACATCATAGCTTAGCCTACCCTGCTTAAATGTGCTCAAAACAATTACATTAGCCTACAGTTGGGCGAAATCATCTAACACAAAGCTATTTTATAATACAGTGTTAGATCTCTCATGTGACTGACTATTATACTGAAGTACAGTGTCTACTGAATGCACATTGCTTTCATACCATCATAAAGTCAAAAGATGTTAAGTCAAACAATTGTAAGTTGGAGACAACCGTACTGGACACCTATCATTCATTTACTCATTCATTCATTCAACATTTATTGCACACCTACTAATTTGCAAGGTAGTGGGGCTATAATTGGGAACAAGGCAGACAAGTTTCCTGTTTGCTCAGAGCTTACAGCTTAACGGGAATTGAGACAGTATGATCAGTGCTAAGCTAGGAAAGATCAGGGGACAAGAGGATCCCATAGAAGGGGACACTCACCTAGACCTAGGGCTGGAGGTAGTGGTCAGGGAAAGCTTCCTGGGGGAAGTGACTTCCAAGATGAGACCTGACAGATGAGTAGAAGTTTACTAGGAGTGGGGAAAAAGCATGAAGAGTATTTTAGGCAGAGAAACTGCATGTGCAAAGGTCAGAGAATTCCACATCATTCAGTAATTCACCATGGCAGGAATGAAGGGTGTGGGGAGGGGTGGCGGTGAGTGACGAATCTGGCCCCTGTGCAATCGCTGGTCTGGTTATAGGAGGTGCTGGGCCAGGCACCATAATAAATTAATTTCTATCAAAGCTTCAGGACAGCCCTAGGAGGCAAGGATTATCATCACATTTTTTCAGATAGGGCTCAGGAAAATTCAGTGGCAGGAGGAAGTTTGCTCAGCCAATCAGCAGAGGGGCCGGGTTTCACACCTATCGCCCAGGGCTTTCCCATTCCTGCGCCACCTCCAGATTCCAGGGACATAGAGGGGGAAAGGCACCCATGCTGGGCAGACATTGGGACCAGAAGTGCCAGTGCATTTCCAATGATATGGGCACAATCTGACTTTCTAGGCTCACTGGCTGGTCTCCACCATAATTAGGATCTGCTGTCTGCTGCTCAGTTGGAGCAGAAAGGGGAGCTAGAAAGGCCGCCTCTGCAGACAGTGCTTTTCGAAACAGAGTGTGTTAACTTCTTGTCTCAACAGTATTGAAATGAGGACCCCAACTGGTTGCACTCAGGGGCAACACCTGGCTGCACAATTTGGAAGAAGCTCCACAGGCCCAAGGAGCATGAAGGCCTCATTATGTAATTAGGTCTTTGGAAAATGAGCTATTATTCCTCATCACTGCAATCAGAGGGCTTGATGCAGCTCAGGGATCCAGGGGATGCTAGGGGGTGTGTCTGTTGCTCATTGCTGCTGCTGCGTGATGACTGTCACAGAGCAAGGCATCTCCAGGGTGTCCCAGATTTGCGAGGAGGGAAGACGACCTTCTTTCCATTACCTGCCAATAGGGAACAGCTTGGGGGTTAGGGATAGTCTAGAGCACTGGTTCTCACTTGAATGTGCATCTGCTATTCAACCCTGTACCCCAACATATAATCAATTATGTTTCAATTAAAAAAAAAAAAAGAATCCCCTGGAGAAGTTATTGCAACACAGGGTGCTGAGCTCTGCCTCCAGAATTTCAGATTCAGTTGGTCTGGGGTGGGGCCTGAGAATTTGCATTTCTATCAAGTTCCCTGGTGATGCTGATGCTGCCAATCTGGGCTCTGCCCCTTGGGAACCACTCCCTGGAGTGAACTGAGGCTTCTAACCCCAGCTTCCTCAGGAAGGTCACCTACCAGACCCCACAATCAGAGCTGGCTCCTCATTTCTCACATGTGCACAGGGGTGGTACAGTTGAGCTTCTCAATTTAGTGAGCGAGGGAGGAAGGAGGAGCAGGTGTTGTTATTCCTATCTTTCATATTAGGAAGCCAAAGCTCAGTTCCAATGACTCTGGAATGGTAGAACCAGGGCAAAGACCTATCTCTTCTGTTGCCCATTACAACAGCTTCCCAGGCTTAGATTTGCAAGGATAGACCTCAGGCAGTTAGTTATTCCTTTAGCTCAAGGTAGTGGGGGCCATTAGCTAGGCACCAACATCTATGTTCTTCTCTTCTTCCAGGGCACCCAGCTAGACCACCTCTCCCACCCTCTCTCTAGTAGGGTAAGTCCATGCCACCAATTTCCCTCTGGTGGGATGGAGCGGGAGTGAGGCAGCCTCTTCTAGGCCTGGTTGTATGCACTGCTCCTGATGCTTTGTCTCCCTCCTGGTTATGGAATGTCAACTTCCAGGGTGACTTTGGAACTCACGAGAACCTGGGGCCTTGAGTATGTGTGTGGAAGAGAGTCATCCATGAGCTGAAAAACTATCCAGAATTTTATGTAAAAAGTTCCATTGTGGGGCCGGCCTGTGGCTCACTTGGGAGAGTGTGGTGCTGATAACACCAAGGCCACGGGTTTGGATCCCTATATAGGGATGGCTGGTTAGCTCCCTTGGGAGTGTGTGGTGCTGACAACACCAACTCAAGAGTTAAGATCCCCTTACCGGTCATCTTTAAAAAAAAAAAAACAAAAAACTTCCATTGTGTTAAGCCACTAAAATATTGGGGTCTACTTGTCAAGGCAGCCTACCCTGATATAATTAATATAATTAGTTGTCCCAAAGTGTGGCCTCTGGACCACTTGCATTAGAATCACTTGTTTTCTAAAAATTCCAGATTTCTAGGCCTTACCCTTTCCCTGCTGAAATGGAGTTTTTGGCTGCGGAGTCTGGCAATCTGTATTTTAACAAGTATCCCAGGTAGCTGTGATGCACATTAAAGTCTGACAACCATGTATATATATCTATATATATCTATATATATCTGGGGTCGGCAAACCATGGCCTGCAGCCAAATATGGCTCACCACCTGTTTTTGTACAGCCTGTGAGCTAAGAATGGGTTTTACATTTTTAAATGGTTTAAAAAAAAATCAAAAGGAGAATAGTAATTTCTGACATGTAAAAAGTTTTATTGGAATATGGCCATGTACATTTGTTTATATATTGCCTTTGGCTGCTTTTGCCCCCAATGGCAGAGTTGAATAGTTGCAACAGAGACCATATGGCCTGTAGAGTCTAAAATATCTACTATCTGGTCCTTTATAGGAAAAACTTGCTGACCCATGTTCTAGACCCTAAAACTCCACTTTAGAAGGTGCCTCCTGATGAATGGTAATATGTAGCTATGACTTCATGAACTATTGACTCTGAGTCTCTTATAACATGGACGTGAGAGAACAAATGCTATCATTCATTCATTCATTTACTCATTCTTTTAGTCAACGTTTACTGGATGTTCTCAATGTGCTGGGCATTGAGTTGCAAAAGGAAACATCATAGGTGAATCATACATAAGCTTGGCAAGTATGCTTTTTCCATTACAATGAACCTCATTATTAAATAAAAGGCTAAACGTGAACTAATCTCTAGTTACTGTATAACAATGTTACGTATTATTGCATAGGGATTTTTGTAGAAGGCACTACAAAAAATGTTCACACTAGGAGTCAACTGTACCTTATGATCCTTCATTTTACAGGAATAGAAAATAGCAAAGACTGAACTCAAAGCAATTGTATACAGAATGTCAGAGAACTCTTTGTATTTTCTTTTTCACCATGGAACAGGATGAGCCAGTAGGAGATGCAAAAATGTCTCAAAGGACAGCACCTAACAATGACACTGGAAGAGGAAAAGGGTCCAGAACTCCCTGAGGCCACACTGGAGAGAGAGATGATCAGGATATATTTAAACAGAATGAGCCTGGCCACCTAGCAATCTTGATGCTCCAGTAGCAAAAGAGGAACAGATGGACCCATGAGGGCGGGTTGAGAAGATGCTAAGGGGCTGGCAATAGGGCATAGCTCACTCCAGTGTGATCCAAACAAATTAATTTCAGAGGGGTCTAGTCTAAGGTTGGAATGCAGGTAATTTGGAAGGGGTTTCTATGTAGCACTAATTCTCAGTATAAGGTAGGTTCGCATTTTAGGTTAAGGAGGTATATCCAAGCCAATGAAATAAGTTGCTAAGCAGGATCCCATCTTAGAAGAGTCAGATAAAAACAAAGCAATGGTATCAGCCCATCACCACTTACTTGGTCTGAGGTTCAGAGCCAAGTTCTATTCTGGTGGAGATAACTAAATGTCAATGTCAGAACCAGGGCAAAAAGTTTAGACAAGCAGTGAAGGCCAAGCAGGGATGTTCAGGGCTCAAAGATTTCCATCCATACACCAAAAAGTGCTCCCTTAAAGCTAGGTAAGCCATGTGACGAAATTCTAGCCAAAAAGATGTAAGAGAAATCACTTGGGGAGCCTGTAGAAAAGTCTCTGAAAGAGAGCCAATTTAAGAGGGCAGGGCAGCACTTTGCCCCCAGTTCTCATCCTGCTGCTTCTCAGAATACAGATGTGATGGGTGATGCCTCAGCAGCCATCATGGGCCATGAAGTGACTTTGAAACTGGAAGCACATGCTGTGATGGTGGAACTGAATGATGGGAGTCTGGGTGTCTCTTAACCCTGAAGCAGCCACACCAGACTTGAGATTGCTTATCTCCACACTTCTTTTATGTTAGATAAAAATAATTTTCTATCTTATTTAATTTAAGCCAGCTATTTGGGGTATTCTGCTATACAAAGCTGAACTTACTCCTAACTGAAACATACCCCTATCAGGAGCATTTCTCAGCATGTGGAGTATGTGTTACCGATAGTAGACAAGACAGCTTTAGGTAGCATTCATTCAGACAAGCATCAATCTATGACTGTGTATTTATTTTAACATATATTAGAGAAAATATAGTCAGCACTTCAAACTTATGATTCCATGGGTAGGGCTCAGGTTGGTATTTATACTTAAAAATGTGAATGGATGAATAAATAATAGAACAACCAGCTTGTGGGAATAGCAACCATCCTGAAAGGAGAATTCGAATGGTTGAATATTTGCAAGCAGTGCTGTTACCAACAGACCAGGCTTTGCTTGCCCTCTCTCATTAAACAAATGACTCTAAAGTCCAGAAGTTGGTGCAAGGATTGGGAGGCTTATTCAGATAACCAGCATCTGGGGGATGACCAGGCTAAAATCTTCCCAACTTCTGATGCTTATTCTGGGGTTTATAAAGGGGAAGAGGTAGGAAGATGAGGAAAGAGTCTTTGTTTTGAAGGAAAAGGGGAGTCTGGGAGCAGCAGATGGCCTGAGTCAGATGTCAGGGTCCCATGATGGATTGGGAACTTCAGCATCACAGAGTCTGTGGTCAGCTTCAAGTCCTTGATGTTACCTTGGGGTCAGAGTCCTTATCTCCTAGGGAGAGCTCAAGAGTAATAACTTCAGTCAAACATCATAAAAATACCTGACTTGGATTTCTAATTAACATGGATGCAGTTTTCCTTTAAGTAAGAGGGGGAGTTCACAACCAGCTAGGTTGTCTTGCCTCTCTCTCTCTTATCTCCTCTTGTTTGCGGCTGATTAAAGGGTAAGAAAAACAAGAAACTTAGTTTCAGTCCTTAATTTTAGGTGCATAACCTCTGAAGTAAATCAACACAAGAGGCAATGATTTTATCTCTGGGGAATCTCTCAGTTCTTCTGCTGACCTGAAAGAACTGATGATTATCAGTTCCCAAGTAAAGGGCTGACTGAAATGTTCTGCTTTGTCTTAGTTACCCCGAAGATGGTTTTCTGGCTAAGGTCCCTTTCAGTGCCACAGAGAAAGATGGTGAAATGGAACCTGCCTCATTTGGGAGAGCCAGGGCTTACCCTGTGCACAACAGGTGCTCAATAAACATCTGTGGAATGAATGACACTGTACACACTTGTGCCCCTGAATGGGCTCCAGCTTCTTGCCCATTCAGAGGCCCAGAACACCCCTTGCTTCTGCCTGTAGCCCACCTTCCCACCTCTGGACAGAAGACCCTAAGCTCTTTCCTTGTGTATTGTTCAATTCTTCTAATATGCAATTTCTCTTTTTGAAGCACAAAGTGGTAGCTGGCTCTTCAGGCTTTTATTTTTCAGGTTTTATTAAATGGAGCTTTTTTTAGCCTCGACCATTTTACAATTCTGTGTTGATCTTTTTCTCGTACTGGCTCATTGGTTGGGCTCCATTTCGTGTGGTTGAAATAAAAGGAAACCGCTTCCCATATAGAAGATCTATGGCTGCTTGTTTCTCTTGAGCATAAATATATTTATCACTTGTGGCCAGATGAAGCTCTAACTAGAACTTGTCTCCTAGGGATGGAAGGAAAGAGGGATTCTCTCACTTTTAACCAGCACAGCTCATACAAAGGACCTCCCACTACAGATACTTCCGGAAGACTCAGCATTTCCCCAAACCAGCAAAAGAACAGCAATCTGGTTTTGCAGTCCTTTACAGGGTTCAGAGTGCTTTCAGGTCTCTAACCTCAGTTTCTGCCTGTACGAGGAGACCTGAGACCTTTGTTTATCCTCGGTCCTTTGGGCTTAGCAAGGATGGTCTTGGTCCTCTGCTCATTAGCTATTGTAGACATCTAGAAAAGGCTGAGAGGAACATAGAGAAGTAGGCTTCAGTCTTGAGTGGAAGATCAATGCAATGTCTAGGAGGACTAGTGATGTGCTGTGTTCCCATTACAATAAACCATAGCATTATGGGGACTGGGCTGAGAGGACAAACAAGAAGCCCACATGTGAGGTGATGGGGGACAGTGGAGAGAGGGAGAAATGACATGAAGGAGAAACCCAAAGGTCATGGTGGGAAGCTGAGACCACCGAGAGCCAACTGAGGTAGGATGAGGGAGGTGGCTTGTATGAAGTAGTCCCGAGGGTGAGAGGTGGGATTGTGGTTGGGGGAGTAAGAACCAAATAGCTTTATGCCTCTGTAACCTCAGGTTAGCTCCATTAGCACATAAAAGTAGGAGACATTAATAAGGACTAACTTCAAGAAGTCTGGTTTTAAAATCCTGGAATCTGTCAGTATGGCCTCTATTGGTGGTAATTGCCCTGCTTGTTGTAATAATACCCAGCATCATATCTTAGCCTCATGACAACACCTGCGCAAGTGGGGCCCGGATGATACCCCCATTTTACAGGTGAAGTAACTGAGGTTTGGAGAGTCTTCCCAAGGTCATAGTGATGATGAGTAGCAAAATCTAGCCCAGATGCCAGGCCTCTGGTTTTCAAGTCCAGTGCTCTTCCCACCACCCCAAGTGCCTCTGCAATTTGTGATTCACAAAGAAAGACATTTGGAACAATTCCTGCCCTTGCTGAGGCAATGATATCCCTTCCCTTCGAGCTCCTGCCCCTTCAGCTTTCTTCTGTGTAGCTGGCATCACCTGCAGGTCTATATCTACTGGAGTCTTCTATATCCACTAGAGTCTATATTTACTAGAGTCTTCTATATCTACTAGAGTATATATCTACTAGAGTCTTCTCTTCTCTTTGACCTTCACTTGTTTTCACTCCAATTGCTTCTTTATTTCTCTCTCCCTCTTCCAGGAAAATTTCATTAAAAGGAGGATTTAGGGGTTTGTGCTGGTTCTGCTAGTGTTATATGGCACAGAGCAGAACTAATTGGGAGTGGTGGCTGCTCACTCCAGGAAAATTTCATTAAAAGGAGGATTTAGGGGTTTGTGCTGGTTCTGCTAGTGTTATATCGCACAGAGCAGAACTAATTGGGAGTGGTGGCTGCTCACCCTTTCTTCCTACATATATTGGCTGACTGCCGGGCTCTGTGAGGGAAGCAAGAGGAAATAGGAACAACCAGGAAGATCAATATGGTAATTCTCACCCCTGCATGAGCTCTGGATCACCTGGAAAATATGATGAATGATTTAGCCTCTCTCCCCTCAAAATGTACTTGTTCCCATTCAACCAAAGTTTTTGCATAAAATTATAGGGATCCTTGAACTCCCTGAAGCCTATCTGTAAATGTTGTAGTGGTCCAGGGACCTTTGGTTAAGAAGAAGTGGTTGGGGGTAAGGGGANAAGCTGAAAGATAAAGGATGGGAGAGCCCTCACTCCTCTGTCTGTCTCCACTGGATCTTGAACCCCTCCAAGGCAGGGTCCATGCTTGTTATCACTGTACACAGAACAGGTGCTGTTCAAATGCCTTGGAATAATAATCACCAGACTAGGCACTATTTGAGCATCTACTGAATAAATGAAGGAAGGGAGAGAGAAAGTAGTTTGATACTATCGCAAGGGGGTAATGTATCAGCTTTGGAGTTGCCCACCTTACACAAATAGATGTCTTCCTAAAACCATATCTGTGTGTAAATTGAAATCTGATAAGAAAAATCCTATTCTCCTAAAGACTTTAATAATAATTTCAGAGACACTTTGCTTCTATTTCCTCTTGATTTAAAATTGACAGCTGCCTAATATATTGGCCCCTAAAGCATTTTTTCCTGTAAAGGGAGAAATGCCCAGAAAATCAGCTCTTAAAAAAATGCACCAATAATGATGGGAAAAAAGTAGAACACTAGTAAACCTTTACATTTCAAAAGACCTTGTCATTTCCCAAGCAGAGATTCTTTAAATGTCTCAATTAACTCACCCACAGAGCCTTAAGGCAGGGGAGGAGCAGCGGAGAGTCTGCATCTGGGCTTTTGGAATTGAACTATTAGCTCCATTTTACAGTTTAGGAAAGCACAGCCTAGAAAGGTTAAGTGACCCGCCCCAAGGTCACACAACAAGTTCAATGTGGAATAAGTGGCAGTGATTTTTCCATTGGTTGCTACAAATGAATGTTAGAGAAAAATTGAGGTTTTGTAAAACTGTGATGACTTACAATGTAAAAAATCCTCCTCTCTGCCCCCTACGCCCTACACCTTTCCAGACTTTGCTGTGAGGCAATGTTTGTACTCTTTGTGGAGGAAGGATGTCAGCAGCTGGACACACCTGGGTCAGAATCCCAGCCCTATGTTCCGGGAGGTGTGGCCTCGGTCACTGACCACCAATGTCCTTGTTCCTGCACCCTCTACTCCTGGCCTCTCTAGTCTTCACTTGCAGGTCAGTTGGGTCCTGCTCTGGAGGCTGAGTGCTGGGAAATGAGAAGAATCCAGAGAAAAGTTGCCACGGCAACAGGGGAGCAGCGACTGCTGCTATCTAAGGTGATCCATGGCTCCGCATGCGTCAGAGGGTTTGCTTGTTTGCTTCCCATCTGGGCCTCCAGGCTTCCGGGCATGTGCTGGGAGAATGTTAATGTCACTCTCTCCTTCCTCTCGCCCTTTCCCTGGTCACCACCTGCCATCAGCCTCCCTTAGCAAGTGGCTGGAGACAGTCCTGGAAGCTGCTTTGGTTCTTAGTCTTCTTTACTCACTGGGTAATAGACACTCACATCTTGGAGCTGGGAGTAATCACAGAGATCTTTCTGGCCCAATACTCTTGTTTGATGTGTGGGGAAACCGAGACTGTGAAAGGGGCAGTGATTTGTTGAAAAACATACTGTGAATAGGGGAAGGGACTCACAGCCCAGGGCTCTTTCTGGAGCACCATATTGCCTCTCTGGTGCAAGTCAGAAGGGCTGCTTAGAGGCAAGTTATCATAACTGACTGACCTTGGCCAAGTCACTTCCCTTCCTTGGGCCTCAGTTTCCCATTCTGATAAATGAGGGGTTGGACTTAATGATCTATGATTCTCTGCATTATTCACAGGAATGATGTAACCTTTTTCACTCAAAAAATGAGTCAAAATGGAACTTCCAAACAAAGTCCTATAATTGCACTAATTTATCTTGTTGTCTTTACAGAAGTAATGGCCATTTTCAGGAGACGATCAATGGCTTAGCCATGACATACTGCAGCAGGCCTCCTTACACATTTTCCTGCCTCCAGCCTAACTCCCTTCCAGGTATCTAGGTCTATCTTCCTAAAACCACATCTGACCAGGCTGTCCTCCCCTTGCTGAAAACCCAGCCACAGGCCTTCAGGGCCAATGTTGAGCTCTTTGGCATGGATATGAGGTCCTTTCCCAATGCAGCATCATGCCAGTATCCCCTCCACTTCCATGTGGCCACAATGTCCCCAACTTCATATACATGAAATCCTCCTCCTTTGTCCCCTGTCCTTCCAATCATTCTTCAAGATCCAGCTTGGGTATTTCCCTGACACTATGCTCCCTCAGCACCTGGTACTTATCCCTATCAGAGCTATTTTTATGCTGCATAATTGTTATATATTTGCCTCTTTCACTGGGATGTAGACACCTTGGGTAGGACCCAGGTCTTGTGTTTCTTTGGCTCACTAGTATTTTCAGAAGAGTTTGACACAGAGCAGGCACTTGGGTAATGTTTGTTGAATGACTATGTACATCTCATAGTAGAAGAGTAGGCTCACTATGGATTTCTGGGTATTTGTCTAAAAATAATTCCAAGTTCAAGTTGTGAGTGCCTGCTGCCTACTGTATTTACCAGCCTGTTAACACCTTTTACCAAAAGAAGATGTCTGTAAGATGCTCACTGGCCTGAAAGTCAGAAGACCGTCAAATGAGACTTTATTCCTAGAGAAGTCGTTTCTTCTCCCTGGCTATTAGCTATCGTGAGAGGTTTAGGCCTGATGATCCCTAAAAAGCCTTTTATCTCTCATTGTCCATAATTCTGAGATATCCAATCATCAGTCCACAGGTAGCAAGCATAGTAGCTGAGATCAGAATAGAAAGGAAAAAAAAAATCCTATAGATTCAAAGTTTAATTACAGCTGAATCTTGGGAGCATGGGCACCGGCATGGTAGGACTGGCCCAGAGGGACCCTAAATAACTGTCCAGCTGAGCAGGAAGGAGTAGGCAGATACCACAGGTCAGTTCAGGCTGTGAGCCAAGGCAGGTTGGAGCAGGCAGGTGGCACCTGAGGTCAGGGCCAGGGACTAGGCTGGCAAGGCTGATCTTCCAGCTCGCGCACCCTCGCATGATGACATGGGGGAACGCCAGAGATCAGCAGTAGAGCCCTGCTCCTGATTGATACTAGATGACTTCATCATCATGTATTCCTAGAGGCGATCTTAGTGACCGTCAACTCACTGACTTTATCTGAATGAAATCCCAAGTTTTAAGCTAGTTTATGATCGTATAATTCTGGAGAAAGACCAAGCTCTTGGGTACAGCATTTATAGCTCTTCATTCTCTCTTTCTCTCCAGCCTTGTCTCCTTTCCTTCACACTCCTCCTCTCCCACCCTCTCTAGATTCTCTTAACTACTCTCGGCTCCTTGAAGACACCCTTCTCCCCACACCTTGGCACCAATACGTGTGCTGACCTCCCCTTCTCCTCTTGTATTCTCCTGTCCAGCTCTTACTCACGACTCAAAACCCAGCTCAGCTGTCACCTCCTCCAGGAAGCCTTCTCTGACACCTTCTCCCTCAAATCTAGATCAGGAACCCTTTCTTATGCTCCCATATCTCCCAGTGTTCTCTCTTATAACACCCACTAAAGTGTGTCTTTATTTGATTACTTTCCCACTGGGAATATGAGTGCCTTGAGGGTTGACACTCTTATCTCTGAATCTTCAGGGCCTAGCCCAGTGTGATGGTCAATAAATATTTTTTTGAGTGAACAAATGAATGCTACATAAAAAATGGAACTTAAGTTTTAAGGTCCTACTACAGTATGTCTATCAGAACTGGACAAGAGTGGAATTGGGCTTTGAGTCCTTGAGAACCTTGCACACTCCATTTATGAATAATAACG
>NW_007727805.1:147746-148853 GCF_000696425.1 Galeopterus variegatus | reverse complement strand
AGAGTGGAATTGGGCTTTGAGTCCTTGAGAACCTTGCACACTCCATTTATGAATAATAACGTGAGCACACATGCTTTGTTGGATGGCAAATGCTGTGGGTGGCAAATGTGTTCACTTTCAGTGCTTTATGGACTAAGCATTCCCTGTGCTTACAAAACTTGGCAAACATTGTGCAGGTCCTGTGTGCTGGGTGTATGGCAAATACTAGAACTCAGCCGGCCAAAGGGTGCCCACCAGGCTGTGCTGAACAGGCGCTTTTGCACGTTAATAAAATTTGGCTGTTTCTTTGCGACTCTGTTTGTTCCTTCATGCTGGTGATTCGAAGGTGTTTCCTTCAGGGACCTCGATGAGGAAGTACATTCTTCAGGAGGTGTGTTGAGCAGGAAGAGAGCCAGAGGCTCAGAGGTGAGTGTGTAGGGCAGGCAGAGAAGAGGTACAGAGTGAAATCGTGTAATACCCAAAGTGCTGAACTCAAGGTGCTCCCTTGAGGAGTCTTCTGGTGTGAGGACGACAGTCGCTCGAGGGCTGGTGGCACTTTTCCTCTGGCATTTCACGTCTCCCTGGAGGTGCTACTATTTTGATCCTTTGGCTGCCTCTATCTGCAGAGGAGTCTCAGTGAAGCAAAATACGAAGTGCTTCAGGGGCTGAGCTGAGACAAGCTCTCCAGAGCGAGTCACAGTGGGAGGGGCAACTGCGCCTGTGCTGCCCCGAGTTTGCCTCCCCATTGGGGGGTTTGCTCTGATCTCTGCTCCCCTTCATGGCTGTCATCAGGGGTCCCTGCTCCTCCCTGTCTCTGACACAGCTGTGAGAACTTCCTTTGGGCTTTCTCAGAACTTCCTTTGGGTTTTCTCTGTATCACTACCATGGGCTCAGTTTTCAGAAGGGTCTTTAGTGAAAACTAAGGGAAATTGACAAAGACGAGACTGCCACCATTGCTAACAACCACCACAAAACAAAACAGGAACACAGCTGGGATAGGAGAGTGCAGAGCTCTTGTCTGCTATAGATGGGGCCCTGGGACGTGCTTCTCTCTTCTCTAAAGGGATATGCCAAGCACCCACTTTGTCCAGGCTTGGGTGTTCTCTTCTCTAGCCCCCTTCCTCACAA
>NW_007727805.1:140067-147581 GCF_000696425.1 Galeopterus variegatus | reverse complement strand
ATGCCAAGCACCCACTTTGTCCAGGCTTGGGTGTTCTCTTCTCTAGCCCCCTTCCTCACAAAGGGAGGCTCAGTGTCTATGCTTTTATGTTTCCACCCAAACTGACCACTGTAGCATGAGATGGGAACGTGGACAAGGTGGCAAATTATATTTTCCACGATGGCCTTGTGGATATGTATCCCATCCTACGTGTTCCTCTTACAGCGTGGCATGATACTCCCACAAAAAGTGAGATCTATGTTCCCTCTTCTTGAACCCATTGGACCTTTGTAACTGCCTTGATCAGTGGGTCACAGTAGAAGAGCACAGCATGATTTCTGAGTGTAGGTCATAGAAAGTGATATGGTTTCTACCTGATGTCAACATGCACCTTGGGAACCTTGAGTAGACATGTAAGAAGTCTGGCTACCCTAAAGTTGCCATATTGGAGAAATGACCTGGGGAGGCCACGTGAAGACAGAAGAGATGCCCACAGAGCCCCCAACGGCCAGCTCTTTGTGTTTTCCCAGGATCAACCACCGATGTGTGACACTTCAGATCATTCCAGCCCCCAGCCCTGGAGGTTTCCAGCTGAGGGTCCAGCCTTCAAGGATCAGGGACAAGCCTTCCCTGCTGTTTCCTATTTGAATTCCTGACCCAGAGATTCCATTAGCTTGATAAATGTTTGTTTCATGCCACTAGATTTGGGGCAATTTGTTATGCAGCATTAGACACTCAGAACAAACAAGGAGAGCATCTTCACAGCCTTGGTACTGAGCTGCTTGTCTTTTAAAAAATTTTTAATTGGCAAATAATAATTGTGTATATTTATGGGGTACAATGTGACATTTTGATCTATGTATACACTATAGAAAGACTCAATCAAGCTAATTGATGTATCCATCACGTCACCAATTTATCATTTTTTTTGTGGTGAGAACATTAAAAATCTATTTTAGCAACTTCGAAATGTATAACACATAATTATTAACTATGGTCACTCTGCAGTGTAATAGATCATTAAAGCATATTCCTCCCGTGTAACTGAAACTTTGTATCCTTTGCAACATATTCCCTTTCCTCATCCCTCCTGCTCCCCCCACCCCCAGCCTATGGCAACCACATTTCTATTCTCTGTTTCTAAATCTACATCAGTGGATAAATGGATAAAGAAAAGGTGCTATATAAACACAATGGAATACTATACTGCCTTAAAAAAAGAAGGAAATTCTGTCATTTGTGACAATATGCATGGGACTGGAGGACAGTATGCTAAGCGAACTAAGCCAGGCACAGAAAGACAAATACTGCCTCCTCTCATGTAGTTGTGGAATCTGAGCTGCTCGTCTTAACCTCCGTCACTTTCTATTTTCCCATCTCACTACTGACCCTTTGCACTTTTCACCTCTTCATTCCTCACCCATCTGAGGCTTCATCCTGGCCCTTTAATTTGGATGTTGCTTCTTTTGCCACCATCTTTACTTCCCTTCTCACTGGGGATAGAGGGTCCACCTCTGCTTCTGCTGGCTTTCTCCCTAGGCCCTCTCTTTCACCCGTCTTAGCTCAGGACCCTTGGCTGTGGCCCGTACTTCCCACAGGGAGGCCGTGGAGTGGGCCTGAGTACCTGGACAGCCTGGCAAGGCAATGTCCTTGCTGGTGAACTTCCCTTCTCAGTAGCACTCACCTAGATGTAAGCCATCCAGACACAGCTCTACAACTTCCCTGTTCTTCTGGATGGAGAAAGCGAGGCTGAAGGTGCAGATAACAGCCCTCTGCTTCTCAATGGAGACCATCTCTGGTGCTGAGTAGAACAACGGGAGTGAATGCAAAAAGATCCCAGGGAACCAAAATATCAAAGGGCCATAGGCATCTCAACCAAAGATCCCACATCACTGAGACAGTCCCCAGGAGGGCCACCAAGAAACTGCCACAGACCCAACTCCCCCAGGAGTGGTGGATTTCAGATAACAGCCCTCTGCTTCTCAATGGAGACCATCTCTGGTGCTGAGTAGAACAACGGGAGCGAATGCAAAAAGATCCCAGGGAACCAAAATATCAAAGGGCCATAGGCGTCTCAACCAAAGATCCCACATCACTGAGACAGTCTCCAGGAGGGCCACCAAGAAACTGCCACAGACCCAACTCCCCCAGGAGTGGTGGATTTTGATACATGGAGGGCTAGTAAGAGTTAAAAGCAGAGTTTTTCTCTGGTACCTGAATCGACTTTGAGAATGAGCTAGATGCTTTGGGGAGGTGATTTATGAGCTTGAGTCACCTAATTGGAAAGGACCCAAAGGTAGCAATTAGACAACATCAGGCCCTTGCTCTTCCCCTGCTAGCTTGGTGTGACCACAGACAAGTCACTTTACCTCCTCAAGGTTTCCTTTTCTTTTTTGTAAATGGAAGTTACTCTAGCCTGCCTTACCTCCTCCCAGGACTGTTGTGAGGATCAAATGACATAATATACAGGCAGACACTTTAATTGAAAATGTAGCATTTGCTGTGCTGTGCACTGGGCACCTTACTGTGTTATGTCTCTTATTCCTTGAGGCAGTCCTGCAACACAGGATTCATCACCCATGTTCCAGGTGAGGAAATGGAGGGGCAGAGAGGCCACATAACTCACAAGGCCACGTGGCTAGTAAGAGGCAGGGTGGCCTTCCAGCTCAGATTTGTCTGGCCCTAAAGCCAATGTTCATTAAAGCATGATTACTATTGTTGCTGTTATTGGTTTATGCCTCATCTATGGTCTCTCTTGGGAGCATATTATTAGTACAAGGCCCATGGGGTGCTTGGCACCATGGAAGAGTACCTGCTTGTCCCCAAATTCTCTTACTTTTGACCCCTTGAACTTCATTCCAGCTGAATTAATCAGATTTCTGCAGCTCTGTCTCCCAAAGAAGTCTCAATTCCTAAGACTAAGGTCCTGGGGGAACGTGGGGCCAGAAATGATGCCCCCAATGATGTTGATGAGAAGATGACCATTTCCAGCCTCTGCTCATGGCATCAGCAAGGCAGGCAGCATCCCCAAGGACATCCACCCTGAGGACAGGCTGGTGGAAGGCTCAGTCCTGTAACCAACAGAGAGCAAAAAAGTGAGCCCACCATGCAGGCAAATGGACAAGCTACCTGGATTGAAGTGAGCAGGAGAATTTCACCATGCTCTCCCTCCCACAGTGCTCCATAATTGCCTTTTCTACCCAAAGAATAAAACCCCAAATGGGCAGCCTAGGAGCCCTGGCAAAATGAGCAGCTAGGCATGCATGCCACACTGCTTTCTGACAAAAAACCTAGAACATGTGGATTCTGACTACAGAGAACCAACATAAGGAGGAAATGTAAATGCATGTGCAAGGCCTTTATTAAGCACAGCTCTCCCGCCAGGCAGAGGCTGGAGGGGAGGGCCTGGTTTCTTAGCCATCAAAACCAAGGCAAGGCAGTGAAAGACCCTGGCCATCTCTGAAAGCAAGATGGAGGGAGGGGTGTGAGGGATTCCACGCCTCCCAGCTGCAGGAAAGCTCAGAGATCATGAAGCAAATCCTCTAATTAGCATTGGGAAATCCAGCTCCAGGAACCAGTTGGTTCCCAGAATCCCCAGTGGGATCATCTCTGCAGCACAGCAGGATATAGTAGAAAAGCAGGGCTTGAGAGAGGCTCCCACTTTGCCATTTGTGAGTCTGCCACTCAGGCAAGTTCCTGGCCTTGTGTGTGCATGTGTGTGTGCGCGTGCATGTGGGCGTGTGAGCAGAAGCACCACTGCTAAAAGCAAGAGCTCACAGGGAGAGGTCACACCATCCATTGCCCAGAAACCACTAACAAAAAGTACAACAAAAAACTAGTTGGCCTTTTTTGAGGCCTGATGGGAACTTATTAAAACCTTCCCTTCCTCCCTGAGACTGGGTTTTCACATCTCGACTCTGCCATGTATTCATCTGTGTGATGAGGTCGTGCTATTTACTTTTCCTGCACTGATTTCTTCACCTGTGAAATGGGCATAATCATGTGTCCACCAGGGCCAGTGGAAGTGATCGAACCACGTGACACTTGCCAACTCTAAGTACACTTTAGGCTTTGTTGGTGAAGGAGAGAGTGCGAACATAAATAATAGCGAAAAACAAATTTCAAAGCAGCATGTGGTTCCTCTTTGTAGGAATGAGCTCTGTTGGGACTCTAATCCTCAGAGATTTACAGCTCTGGGAAGATTGGTTTCAGAGCCTCTGAAATGATTTGGAAATTGAAAAGAGAAAGCTAAAGAGATCGTGTGTGTTTATTTGTGTGGGGTATAGGAGCAGATGTTGGAGAGGTGGTACCTAGAGGCAGATCTCTGTGCTCTCCCAGGTGGAGGTGAGTGGGGTTGGTGAAGCAGGGAGTGGGAAGTGGGGAGGCCCTGGAAAAGGCCCCAGCCCCAGGAGAAGTGGGCCAGGAAGAACGCTCTTGGGAAGAGATCCCCCAGGCTCTGTCCACCTCTCTGGAAGCTGGAGCCAAACCAGATGGGGTGGTGTAGGGTCTGAATATCCATTTCCATGCCTGAAGTGCCCATTTTTTTGAGAGCTGTAGCAGGGCTGAGACCTGGGTGGGATCGGGGTGCTGGGGGAGTTGACCAAGGGTACGTGGGTGTTGCAGAGGAGTGACCAGTGTGAGGGCAGATGCACAGAGGGGCTCTGGTTCTGTTGCCCATTGCAGGAGAGTTCTCCCTCTCCTCTCCCTGCACTTTTCTCTGACCTCACAGCCTATTTGGGTTAGAGCCTGGGGACCGTCTCCATCAGTGGTGCCCCTGGGGCTCTGGTGCCCATGGGGAGGGGTGGGTACTTGGGGTCAGCAAAGTGGGAATGACTTTGAAGTTTCAAAGACAGAGCTGGGGTGCACTGACTGTGAGCAAGTCTGGTCCACGCCAAGAAGATGACCTGGGAAAAAGGACACTAAATCCTTAGATCCTGTGGTACTGAGTTGAAATGGGGCCCACAGGGCATGTGGTAGAGTTGGCCAGAAATGCAGAGGAAGAATATTTCAGATGGTAGGAAAAAGGGAGGGTAGGCAGGGCCACGGCCCTCCCTCGGCATAGTAGTAGGTAAGGTCAATGTGCGTGTGAGAGTACATGGCCCAGACCAGGAGTGCAGGGATCAGGGTTCCAGCCCTGATGTTCTCATTCAACGCCCGTGTGATCCTGAATCTGTCTTTTTCTGATGCAGCAGGAGTCTCCCAAGGGTTATCACCTTCTATATGCTTGACAGGGCACTAAGCACTTTTATGTAGAGATTATCTTACTTACTTTGCACTACAGCCCTGAGAGGTATGAGAAATTATGCCTATTTCACAGAGGAGGAAATTGAAGCTCGGAGAGGCTGGGACCCTTGGAGATTCTGCCTCTCTAGGTCTCTACTGGGCCCAAGAATCTGTTTTTAAAGAAATCCGTATTTTTAAAATGCTCCTTAGGCAATTCTGAGCCCAAGTCATTAATTAATTACTATTCATTCAATTGTTTATTTGACAAATATTTTCTGAGCGCCTACTATGTGCCGGGCACTGGGGAGATTGTAGGTACAAAACAATGACCAAAACCGGCCCCTTGGAGTTTATGTGCTACTGAGGGAAGACAAAGAAATAAATAAATAAGCAAATACATAGTATGCCAGATTGTGATAAGCGCTATGTTGAAAAATAAGGCAGCTTAAGGGGGCAGAGTGCTGCGGCGGGGATGTTCACTCTTTAATCAGGTTGGTCGGGTGGGGCCTCACTGATAAGATGATCCTGGAGCAGAGATCTGAAGGGAACAGGGGAGCCATGCAGCTCTCTGAGGCAAGACTCTGCTAGCAGAGGAAACAGCACCTGAAAGGCTCTCAGGCAGGCCTGCACCTAGCACGTGCACAGAAGAGTAGGGAGGCCCATGGGGCTGGAGCAGAGAGAGCCAGGGGAGAGGGGCTGCAGATGAGGTCGTTGGGTAGCGGGGAAAGACTACAAAGGGCCTTGGAAAGACTCCAACTTTCACTATGAATGAGATGGTGAAAATTAAAAGGCTGTGGGCAGATTAATGCCATGCTATGTCTTGTGTTGTAAAAGGATCATTGTGGTTGCTGCATCAAGAGTGGACTATTGGGGAGGCAAGAAAAGAAACGAGACCAGGTAGGAGGCACTGAAATAATCCAAGGGAAGGTAATGGTGGTGTGAACCCCAGGGCATGCAGTGGAGGTGGTGAGGAGCCGTCAAATTCTGGAAGTATTTTTGAGGGTAGAGCTATTTGCTAATGGAGAGAACACGAGGTATGAAAAAGGAGAGGAGCGAAAGATAGACCCAAAGTTCTGGTCTGGGTAAGTGAAGTGTCGAGTAGCAATTTACTGAGATGGGGAGGAATGAAGGATAAGTAGATTTAAGGGTGGGGATAAGATCTGGGTTATGGACATAGTAAGTTGGATGTGGCTGTTAGACGTGCAAATAGAGATGTTGAACGGGCAGTTGGATTTATGAGTCTGGACTTCACACGGTGTCCGGGCTGAAGATATAAATTAGGGAACTGTCAGGATATGGGTGGTATTTAAAGCCAATAGACTGGATGAGATACCTAAGGATTAAGAAAAGATGTCTAGGCGTTGGGACACTCCAATGTTTAGAGGTTGGAGCAATAAAGGGAATCAACATATGAAACTGAGCAGGAGTGGCAAGTGAGTAGAAGGAGCGTCGAGAAAGAATGAGCACAAAGACACAGTGTCGGTGATGACAAGAGCACGAAGAAGAATCCAGCCAGGAGAGATGAGCGAATGAGAGGCTGCTCCTTTGAGCCACATTTTTTCATCAAATCGTGTGTCATTCCCAAGCTGTCCACTTCAGGCTGCTTGTCGACAGGCATCTGATAACAACAGCTTACGTTTATTGGGAACTTATTCTGCGCTGGGCACTCTGTGTGTGTTCTACACAGACTTAATCTACAGTGACTCTAGGAAGCAAGCACTACTATTATCCCCGCATCAAAAGTAAGGCAATTGGAAAAAAAGAGGTTATTGCTGAAGTTTACAGAGCTCCAGGGACCGTGGCCTTGACCATTATACAGTGGCCTTGACCATTACGGCACACGGCCTCTGTAAACAGAATTCTTCAACTGCCTCCTCTGAGCAGTTTTCCACACCTGTCTCCTCCTCCTCTTCTTTTCCCTCTTCACCACATCATCATCATTTTATGTAGCAATTACAATGACGTGTCACTAAACGGGGTTACGTTCTGAGAAAGGTGTCATTAGACGACTTCATCGTTGTCATAGTGTTCACACAAACCTGGGTGATACAGCCCACGACACACCCAGGCTACATGGCACAGCCACTATAATCTGGTGGGACCACCGTGGTATGTGCAGCCCTTCGTTGACCGATGCATTGTCCTGTGGCACATGACTGTACTGGGCACTGACCATGGCCCTGGGCACTCTCTTTCATATTTTACACAGTGTGTTTCCAATTCTTACAAGCACCTTGGAGGAGCGATTGGGAGATACCCATTTTATAGATGAAGAAATTAAGGATTAGAGAGGCTAAGTAATTCATCCAGGG
>NW_007727805.1:137653-139353 GCF_000696425.1 Galeopterus variegatus | reverse complement strand
GCGGGAGCGCCACTGCGCTTCCCAAGCGGCGCACTTATCCAGTGTGCCACCGGGCCGGCCCTTTTTTTTTTTTTAATGGCTATGACTGCTTGAGAATTTCTCTCTTCTAAACCTAGCTTTCACTGGCTCCTCACTGCCAACCTTTTATGTCCAGTTTCCCAGTGGTGTTGACCCAACCTCATTCACCTTGTACCTTGCCCCTTCTCTCTGCCTTACCCTCCAGACAGACAGGAGCACTTGTGATTTCCCCAGCCTAATTTTCAACCGTTGCGACTTGTCCATTTTCTTTTCTCCTCCTGGTCCCTAGTCCTTCTCCATGCAATATGCAATCTGGTGACATCGCACCATTCTACTAGGCTTAGCTCAATAAATACTTTCTTCTTGAAGACTCTGTCTTTTTAACTTCACCTCCTCTAACCCTCACTTACTGTTTCCAATCTTGGGGCACACATGACTCAGCCAACTCAGATATTATCACTCTGGTCAATCATTGCCCCTCTCTGGGCCTCACTGCCAGAACAGGAGAGAACCCAGGGATCATTCCATGTTATTCTCTCAAAATACAAGATCAGGACACAGTGGGCCTCCGTAGGGCCACTGAAAAATACCAGCTCAGCAGCCAAATGGGGAGAGCCCTGACTAGCAGGTCCCCTCTCACCACTACTCCTCCAGCACGAGATGGGGCTGGGTAGCATTCTTCCCTTCTAAGCATGGCATAAAGGCTTTGGAGCCAGTAGATCTGGGATTCAAATCCACTTACAGCCATGTGATCTTGGGCAAGTCACTTTTCCCAGTGCCTTGGTTTCCTCCTCTCTTTCTAAATTATGAAAGGTAATAGCCTCATTGGAGATTGTTGCATCTGTATCATGGGCATGACTCATACAGATGTTCTGTACATGTCCCTTCTCACCCCTTCTCTGCTATTTAAGCATTGTGGCCACCAGCTTTGCCTGCAGGATTTAGGTGGTGACATTAAGGGAAGCTTCCTCCCCTCTGTTACTTAGTGAATTCCTAGACAGAGAGTATCTGGCCTCTGAACCCCAGAGGTTGTCTTCGCTGGCTCTGAGGGCTGGCAGCTGCAGCCTTGCCGTGAATGGTGGGATTGTCTGCTGGCCCAGGGAAGAGACTGAGGCTGTCCCTGTGGGACGTCCCCTCTGCCCCGCTTCTCCTCCCTCTTGGCTCCATTCTGGGTGGTTCATGCTCTGTCATTCATCACTCTCTGGTTCCCCAAGCATTTGGGTAGAGCTGCTTCAAGACGCAGGGTGGTCAAACTGACAACATGCATAGCAAATTGGATTATGGAGCAGGCTCTTGGTGAGGGATAATTTTTAAATTACCAGTGATTGGAAATGAACTAGCAGAAAGGCAGCTAGCCTCAGAAAAATGCTAGGTCCTGGGGATCCTTCCTATCAGTGGAAGTGTCTACTTCATTTCTTGGGCCTTAATTGTGCCCACCCGAGAAACGGAGCTGACCTTCCTTGGATCCAGGAGGGAACAGCTGTGGAGGAAGGAAGCTGGAGAGGCCGCCTGGACACAGAATTTGTGTGAGACATTGGGCAAGTCACCTAACCTCTCTGGGTCTCATTTTCCTTGTATTTGCTGAAGTTGATATATTTAAGTGATATCCAATACATGGAGAGATACCTTGTAACTAAAAAATCTCCACCCAGTATTAGCATTCAAGAGTCATTGGAGCATGA
>NW_007727805.1:131416-136927 GCF_000696425.1 Galeopterus variegatus | reverse complement strand
GATACCTTGTAACTAAAAAATCTCCACCCAGTATTAGCATTCAAGAGTCATTGGAGCATGAGATGAGATAAAGTATGCAAAGCACTCAGCCGGTGATGAGACCAAAGCAAAGGACACATGATTGGTGGTTGTCATTCCTAGTGATGGTGATCGGGAGGTGGCATGGTGGGGCCTCCGTGGCTAGCTACACTTTGGAGTTAGCAGCCCTGCCCTCAAACCTGGGCTCTGCCACTTACTCGCCATGTCAAATACTGAACAAGTTACTTACTCCTCCTAAGTTTAGTTTTCTCTTCTGTGAAATGGGATTGATAACACTCTACCCCCTGGTGGTTGTGAGGTTTAGGCAAGTTCAGCTAGCAAAGCCCTGAACATGGTGCCTGGGGCACACAATATTCACTTTTTTCTTCTTTTGTCAGAAATCAGAAAGTGGTTTGGTTCTAAGCACTTTTTCCACAACTGGTCTTCCAGATATCCAGATTCCACAGGGCTCCTAGCACCTGGGAACTTTAAGGGGGTGAGCATTCCCATGGGTGCTCCAGTACCTTCTGGGACTTCTGTTACACACTTCAAACTTCACGTCTGTGCTCCCTTCACCTCCTTCTTGTACCTTGTGCTGCTCCTTTGGAGCATCCTATAAATGTGGGCAGTATACCAGTTCTATTGTTTTCCCAGGAATATTATGAGGACCATCAAGGTGAGCTAAGTCACCTTTAGATGATTGACTGTGGCACATATATCAGTTACAGTTCTTATTAACTTTGTTGTGGCTAATAGAGGGCAATGGCAGTGAGGCAGGATCTATGTGGTTCTCAAGTCGAAGATGGAAAACCAAGCTCATCCTACACCCTGCATCTCTTTCATTATCACTCAAATTTGACTTTACTGTCTGGCACATAGTAGGATTTGAGAGTCTTGCACAGAGTAGGTCCATGTAGGACTTTCTTAAAAACTGGTTACATCGATTCTCATCATACACATGATGATGATGATGGTGATGCCATAAACATTGAGTGCCTAATGTATGTATGCTAGGTACTACTCCACATGCATGCTATTTTAATTCCATCTCTGAAGTAGAATGTGATATCTTCGTCTTACAAAGAGGAAGAAATAACAGGAGGTTAAGTGACATCCCCGCATCACACAGCTGGTTGTGGCAGAGGCCCGTCTGTGTCCAGATGCATTTGCATCCAGAACCCATATTTTTTTCCTCTAGGGTCTAGGGCAATCTGTTAGTTTTAAATTCCCAAAGTGGCAGGCATTCCACACTGGAAAGCTGTCATCGGTTTTTCCAGGGTTGATCTTCTGCAGCCTTGGATGGCCCAGTCACAGGCTGTGAGGCTGTCTCCTTTATCCCTCATCAATTGCATAAACTTTCCCCAAAAAGTCTTGCACTGCAGGAGATCTGAATATGGGTCTGCATTTAAAAAAGGTGAAGGGATCCTCCCCAAGTGCCTCATAATTGCTGCTATTTTGCAGATTAGCAGCCCTGGATGTCCCTTTGGCCTCTGAAAGTTCCAGTCCCTCCATTCAAATAGTTGGAATGCCACCCGCGTTGTCAATATCCCTCAGACTACACCCACACTGCACACTTGCCTAGAATTGTTCCAGTGGGAAAAAACAGAGCAAACATAGGCCCTGGAAGGGATTTGTATTTTATTTTGTTTTATTTTATTTTATTTTTAAATGAATTCTATTGTGTATATTTATGGCATACAACATGATGCTACGAGATACATATATATAGTAAAATGGTTACTATGGTGAAACAAATGAACTTATCCACCATCTCACTAGCTGCTCCCTTGTTTTCCCTGTGGCAAGAGCAGCTCTGGGATTTGTATTTTAAAGAAGAGCTGGAATCTCTGCTCAGCTCACAGTTCGAGATGGCAGGGTTCTGGCCAGGACGAGACGTGTGGCTTTTCCTAGCAGGAGCTTGTAACACTTGGCAGGTGGCTGTACTTTCTCTGTCCATAGAGAACAAAGTGAGGAATCCTTATCCCAGTGCTAGCAGACGTGAGTGTTGTTCAGAGAGGATTTACTAGTTCTGAAACCAAAGCTTGCCATGTTATTTATTGATAACGCCATGACAGGAACTCTCCATTTTAATAAGCCAGAGGGAAACCTGACTTGCTTGGAGCAGGCTAGGTCACATCTGCCCTGGGCTATGTTACTAACAGCACGGTGGGAGGGATCCCTCTTGGCCCAGCTGCTACCACCTCCACATCTCCCAGCTGGAACCAGCTGCTTTCCCCCCAGCAGGTCCCTGTCAGTCATAGGGACCTTCATATAGCCTGCTGGCTTGGGCTCCGGTGGCTTCTGACTCCCTCCTCCTGTGTCTCCTCATCCAGGAGGATGCAGAAAATGCTGGCCCTGGAATCCGTTTCAACTCAACTCACTTCTGGTATGCACCCTAGGGCAGGCACTGGAACTCTGGGCCTTAAGGTGTGGCTAGTGCTGATAACACCCACTTGGGAAGTTCATTCTTAGGACAAAATGAGAGAAAGCATAGAAAGTGCTGCTCGTAGTGCATGGCACAGGGTAGGTTTTCAAAAGGTAGTAGCTGTTTCTATGATCATGAAGGATATTAAAGTACAGGTCATGGCAAAGTCAGGCCCAAGCTCAAATCCCAAATCCTCAATATCCTAATTGCACAGCCTATAGCAAGTTCCTTAAAATTCTCTGAGTCTTGGATTCCTTGTGGAAAGGATTAGTGTGAGGATGAACTAAAGTGAAGTATATAAACTGTTTGGTACTGCCTTATGCGTAAGAATTCATGAAATGTTTTGTAATATATACTTTAATTGTCACCTCATAGGTGCTCAATGCCCCTTAGTTCTTTGCTTTGGGGCCTTGTGTGAACCCCTTGCTGGACCTCCCTGGTGCTGATGCTTGTACTGTGCTCACATGTGGGTCATCTGCTCTGTCAGATGATGGGCTCTGTCTCTGCATTTGACATTTTTCCAGGACTCAAAGTGAGATAAATATCCTCAATGTTTGGGTCTAATTCCTGTCTCAGCACCTTTCAGAGTGGGTAGGTATCTGGACCATGCAGAACTCAGAAATCAAAACAGAATACAAAGAGACACAAATTGAAAACTGGAACCTTCTTTTCAGTTGAATGAAGAGTCAATAATGCTGAAATTTTAGACCAAGTTTGATCTTTTCCAGAGACACTGGAGTGTGGCTAGGGTGGGTGGTCTCTCTGTCAGGAGGATGGTGAAAGATGTGTCCCCAGACCACAAAATGGCCTTCCCTGCAGCAGAAGGCTGCAACACAAGCAATATCTCTGATGCTACAAACTCAAGTGACGGAGCCATGGAAATTCAGTTCCATGTCACATGAAGTCACATAAGGAAAACAGGAAGGCTCCTACTATGGGTTTGCCCTGCAGACCTAGCAGGTTTCAGGCACTGTGCTGGATATTCTAGAAACATTACCTAATTCGGTCCCCTATAATGTTAGTTTGATGATCTTTGTTTTACAGAGCAGGACATTGAGGCTCAGAGAGACTAAGGAACTTGTGCAGATTCACCCAAATAGTAAGTTCTTAGAGGCAGAGACTACATCATTTTTACCATTCATTCCCCAGTAGTAAACACAATACTCAGTACCATTTAGGAGCTTGATATGTGTTGAAGCAAATGAGGACTTTTATTAGCCCTGTTTTTCACTTTCTTCATGCTCCCAGACTTGCCATGTCTCTTTCTGGTCCATGTTCTTGTGCCTGCAATTCCCTGTGCCTATATCTTTCTCATTTCTTCACCCAGAAAACTCCCATTCCCCCTTCAAGACCTAGTGCAAATGTCACCTTTTCCATGAATTTCTTTAAAGTCTCTTTGGTAGAGTTAGTATCTCCCAGGTAGGATCCCACAGCAATTTGCATACTCTTCTATCAGAGAACATATTGCATGGTTATAACTTGATTATTTATCTTTTTCTTTCATTAGAACATGAGCAACTTGAGGGTTAGGCCATTTGGAATTGCCTTTGTGCCTGGGATGTCCATATAAGAGAAGTAAAACCATGCCTACTAACTTGTCTTCATGGAAACATTCCTTAAGCAGATTCACTTCTTTTTAGTTTGAAAACAGCATGTTCAGCCCCTACCTCCTGTGAGTCAAGGGTACTTGCCAGGTGGCTGATGCCAAGAAGTGGATACACAGAAAATTGTCATAAAGAGACTGGCAATTGCAGGCTTCATGGCAGAAACGGATCCCAATATCAACAGTTAATTGGCCCTTTGACTCATACTTTGCCCTTTTGTGAGTTTGACACAAGTGGATCAATTCTTTTATGTCTTACTGTCTAGACATAGAGGGACAGAGTCAGTGTAGGCAACATCAGGGCCCCACTCTAGGCCTCTGCTCTTGGTCTGACAAATTCAATGTTTCTGTCAATGACTCAGACAAATACAATGAGCTTTTGCTCATCAAATTTGCAGATGACAAGACAGTGGCAGGAATGAAGCTGATGTCAGATGACAGAATCAGGGTCTAAAATGATTGCAGTAAGCTGGAACAAAGGGTCAACTCATCTAGCAGGGATTAGTATTGGGTCCAGGAACCAACTGCAGGAATTGAATGGGGGTGGCGTGACTTAGAAGAAGGGTGTGGGGGCAAAGGCTTGTTTACTCAGGAATGAGTTGGATATGAGCCAGAGAGTGGTGTGGCCATTAGAAATGGCAGCTGAGTGTGCATTATTAAAAGTAGAAGTTCTAGAAGGAAGGAGGAGATAGTCCCACTGGGCTTGTCTCTGGTCTGTCAGCACCTGGAATGTGATGCTTACTCCTGGCCCCCACCCTTAAGTAGGGATTTGTCCCAAAGTGGTCCATGTCCTAAGAAAGGTGACCTGATACAGAGGGCACTCAAATCCAAAAAACTGTGAGAACGTTACTCTGAAGAATAGGAGATCCAGAAGGAACATGACTGCCCTTTCCAAATACCCAAGATTTTGTCACATAAAGAGCGACTTTCGAAGCCTAATGGACACAATTAATATTAATTGGTAGACATGTCAGACAGACATTTCTCTGTTCTATATAAGGAAGAATGTTCTAATAAGTCTGTGGTATTCACCAGGGGAATGAGCTGACTGTGACGCTGGGAGCCCTTCTTTGTTTGGACTATTTGTCAGGGGCGTTATGGGAGAGATTACAATGTTGAAGGAGATATCAACTTCCAGGTGCCATCACACTTCAGAGGCTGAATTTTCAAGTTACACTTGTTTTCCTGTTACTCGAATAACTGGCGTTTCCCCAGGCTCCTCCAGCCCAGGGGGAGGGGGGGAGAATGGGCAAGTGGGCATTATTAAAGATGCATGCCACACTGCATCTGTCAAGATCATTGACCTTGGAAGAAGGATGTGTCTCTCAGTCCGCTCTGTGCTCAGAGTAAGTTTCCTTCTGTAAGGCTCCTCATTTTCCTGTACAAATAAACTCAGTCCTCTATGTGTGCCCAGGCAATTCTGAATCCCTAGAGTATTGAACCCGAGTTCCCCCAGCTGGTACTA
>NW_007727805.1:118673-131223 GCF_000696425.1 Galeopterus variegatus | reverse complement strand
GTGTGCCCAGGCAATTCTGAATCCCTAGAGTATTGAACCCGAGTTCCCCCAGCTGGTACTACAGTCCTTTGAGAACTGGGTTGTTTGCATTTCAAATCCATAGGTCTCATGTTCTCAATGCCATGGTAAATTCCTGGGAGGCAGGGCCACGTCTCTTATTATGTTAAGCTCTTCTCCCATAGTGTGATGGTTAGGAGTGCATGCTGTAAAGTCAGACAGACATGGATCCGAATTCGACTTTTATCTTTTAGTAGCTGTGTGAGCTTGAGCAAAGTAATAGTGTCTCTGAGGCTTAGTTTCCTTATCTGTAAAATGGGGGCATAACAGTACCTACTTCATAGGTCGTTGTAAGGATTAAACAAAATATGCAAGTGAAGAATTTAGCAAAATGCTAACACGGGGTAAGCACTCAACGTATATCAATCACTGCTACTCTACTGTGATTACAAGGCTGCATAGGCTGTCTTTGGTTGGGGTTGTTCCTGGGCTCTGTGCCCCTCCTTTATTCCCCAGCCCTGTGCCCCTCCCTTCTGGCTACACTAGGAGCTGTTCTTTTCAGCACCCTGCTTCCTCCTGGGTGAACACCGCCATTTTTTTTGGCGGCTGCCCGGTATGGGGATCTGAACCCTTGACCTTAGTATTACAACACCATGCTCTAACCAACTGAGCTAACTGGCCTGCCCCAGGCTACACCATTTTAAGCTGTGGTCACTGTCCCTGCATCCCACCATCCAGGGGGCGCATCACTCTCACTTTTTCCCTGCACAAAATCGTTCCAATCCTAACTTTCAGATTCTCTTATTTCAGGGGGAAGCTGTTCTCTCACATGCCTTACATTTTAATGACTTTCATTGCTACTGTTCATTTTGATCAGTTTAATATCATGTTTTAAACTAATCCTTTGTAATGAAAGGATTTTATTACTAATGGAGACAGCTGTGTAATGTGGCAAGTTCATTAGTTTCACTTTTCTGATGAGGTCTGCTGGAGTCAAAGTTTTGCAACCCTGCAAAGTTTTCGTGGGGAGTATTGCCTAAGGAAGCTGAGAAGAATGGAATTTCTAATCCAGGGACAGATCTACAGGCTGCAGAAAGACTGGAGTTTATATCTGCCAAGACTGGATGGAAAGGGCCAAAGAACCCCTGTGTTGTGGCCAGTTGAGAACCGAGGGGAGAAATGCCAAAGCCTCAACGAAGACAAGGAACTGCACTGTGAGNAGTTGAGAACCGAGGGGAGAAATGCCAAAGCCTCAACGAAGACAAGGAACTGCACTGTGAGTGAGGGGCTCCTATGCAGGTGACTGACCAAGGTTCACAGAGCCCACCTGCCTCTACTCACTCACAGAGATAATGACACCCTTCTCTACCTTGGTGGGTGTCTGTTACTGTACATATCACACTATATTTAATTATCTAATTGACTGAAAACACTATGTCTTATTCATCTCTGTATTCCCAGGATATAGCTGGACCTGGTACAAAGAAGGACTTTGCTAAACACAAATAAATTCTTTTCCCTCTATATTTTCTCCGTATGTGCATACAGCTATAACAGCCATCTCTAAGCTGGAAACAGAAACTTCAATCTCCACCCCTGACCTCTAGAGACCCACCTATATCTCCAAATGCCCACTTGGCTTCTCCATGTGGCTGTCTGCCTCATATTCACCTGCTACTTAACATGTCTAAAGGTGGATTTATTCCCTACCTCTGCCCCCCACCCCATTTACACTTGGTGCTTTTCAAGTATTTCTTATTCCCGAGAATGACACCTTTCCACATGCAGTTAAGAACCTGGGAGTTATCTCTCTCTCTCTCTCTCTCTCTGCCCTAGTGCTGTGATCTAATCAATCACTAAGTTTTGTAGATTTTACCTGTTCAATAGAGTTTAAAACCATCTACTTTTCTCCATCAGCTCTGTCACCACCTTCATCCAAGCTGCAGCCACCCCTCACCTGGACTCCAATTTTAAATCCACCACCACATCATCCTCCCACATAGAGTGATCTATGGGCTTATGTCATGCCCTGCTCTATGCTCTTTATCCTAAGAGCAATTACATCAACATCCTCAGTGTGGTCCATGTGTCCCTGGCAAGAACAGGCTTCTTCTGGCCTCTCTGGTCTCATTTAGTCTTATTCACTGTACAGCTCTCAGATTCTCTGTCATACACATTGTTTAAGTTCCCCCAACGCATCAGGCTCCTTCCATCCAGACCTTTGCGTCTGCATTTCTTTTCTTTTCTTTTTTTTTTTTTTTCCTTTTTGGCTGCATTTCCATGAAGACCTCTGAGTGGTTAGTATGTGATAGGGGCTCTGCTAAGTATTTACATGCATCCTGTTATTGAAATATTGCAACAAAGCTAGGAAGCTGGTACTCTTTCTCCCTGTTTTATAGATGAAGAAACTGAGGCTCAGGGAGATTAAGGCACTTATTGAAGGATTCAGACCCAGCTCTGACCCAGTCCTTCTGGAATGCAGTCAAGCACAGAGTGAGCATTTCTCAGCTCTTTTCCCATTCAGATGCCCACGCCAGCTGAGGGGTCTTCCTCCCCAGCCAGGGGCCTGCTTGGTCCTGGACCAGGAGGGAAATGGGTATGGACTTTTATAATTTTTATCTTTCTACAGCCTCTCCCTCATTATTCTGACAACAGACACACTTTCTTTCTAGCCAGGTGTAGTAGGCCAAACAATGCCCCCCAAAAGAAATCAGGTTCTGATTTCTGGAACATGTAAATGTTACCTTAATATGGCAAAGGCTTTGCAGATGTGATTAATTTAAGAATCTTGAGATGAGGAGATTATTCTGGATTATCCAGGTGGACCCTGTATGCAATCTCGGTATCCTTATAAAAGGGAGGCATGCACAACAATATGACTACTGTTAACACTTTATTATATATTGAAATCTGTGAAGAGAGTAGATCTTATGCGTTTTTGTATAAGGAAAAAAAAGGGGGAGGCAAAGAAACTTTTGAGCATAGACAGAAGAAAAGGGAACGTGATCACTGAAGCAGAGATTAATGTGGCCACAAGCCAAGGAAATTTGGCAGCCACCAGGAGAGGCAAGGAATGGATTCTCCCCTAGAGCCTCCAGAGGGAGCATGGCCCTGTTGACACCTTGACTTCAACCTAGTGATGCTGATTTAGGACTTCTGGCTTCCAGAACTTCAAGGGAATAAATATCTGTTGTTTTAAACCACTCACTAAGTGTGAGAATAGGCCCATGCATCTGTCAGCTTTGTAGAAGCTGAATAACAAAGAAAAGTTGATCTGAGACGATGATACCCATACCAGAGAGAAGCAGAGAAGGAGGTGGACAGAATGCTCAAGGTGCTGGAGTGACCAGTTCCAGCTCTCCTGGAAGCTGATGACTTACCTCCCCTCTCATCCCCCACATATACCTGTTCACGTGATGGTCTTTTCCCCTTTCTTAAGTGCTGTGTATGGAATGTCTCCCGAAGACTCACTGAAACTTGACCCCCATTGTGACAGTGTTAAGAGGGTGGGAAATCTGATTATGGTATTTGAAAGGTGGGTTCTTTAAAGGGTGATTAGATTGTGATAGCTGTGCCTTCCTGAATGGATTGATCCATTTGTGGAGTGAAGGGTGTGGTTGTTGTGGCTTCTAAGGAGAACAAGTGAGCAGGTTAGCTCTCTTGCTCAGCCCATTCTTGCCATGTGACACTCGGAGTTGCTGTAGAGAGTCACCCCACCAGGATGAAGGCCTTCACCAGATGCACTCCCTGGACTTTGGACTTCCCAGTTTCCAAACTGTAAGAAATAAATTCCATTTCTTTATAAATTACCCAGGTTCAAATATTCTGTTTTAAGCAACAGAAAATGGACTAGTACATTAAAGATAAAGACTTTTATCAGCACTGATCATTCATTTACCAGGGATGGCTCTGTCTACCTTTCCAGGGATAAATTTAGTGCACAGCTGCCTACTCTGGTAATTGGCTAGTTAACCACATGGCATGGACCAGGGCAGTGAGCTCAGGGGTCTCTTAGTTAGTATAACAGGCTCTGTTGTAGTGATAAATAAGCCCTCATGTTTCAGTGACTTAACATCGCAAATGTTTATTTCTTGCTGACATAATGCCCAGGGTATGGAGGCTGTTCTCCCTATGGAAACTCTGGAATCCAGGTTGCTTCATCTTGTAATACCCCCATCTCAATTCATGGCCTCTGTGGGCTCCTCAGCAGGGGAAGAGAGCTCGTGAGAAATTCACTCCCTCTCTTAGCTGCACTCAAATAGACGGCACACCACACCTCTTCTATTTACAGCTCATTGGCCAGAACTTTAGAAACCTGGGTCTGAAGTTAACTGTGATGGAGGCTTAGGAATCTTGATAAGAACACAAAAAGAAGAAAATGGGTATGGTGAGATTACTAATCAATACTAGATGGAGGTTATCCAGTTCTACTAGTGGATTGTAGGCTCAAAGGGAAACCTTATCATACATGAAAAATTGCTGGGCAGAGTTTCAGCAAACATGTCAGCAGAGCAAAGATAACATGAAGAAACTCTGAGGCTAGTTCTTATAAGTGGAGCTGGGTAGGAAATTAATGTCGTCTCTCCCAGGACTAAGACACCTATCCCATTAGTTAAACCTGTCTGCAGAAGAAAGATCAAGGAGGAGGTCTGGAAAGCACATATCACAGTAGCCCCTGACAAAAATATTCTTGTATGTCTTCATGCATGCAGATCAGTAGGCCCAGCATACATTCCTGGAAATCCTAAGATACTTGGTAAACTATTCATGAATAGGAATAATGTGAGCTTGGGGAAATGTGAATTGAACACAATAAATGTTTTCCAAGGATTGCAGGTAAGTGACAATGATAAGTGAACCCCAGTAAACTCCATTAAGCAGGTGTGGAGGATCAGCTCTGCACCAGTCTCCATGGGGGGCTCTGGACTTAGGGTGTCCTGAGGCAAGATGAAAGGCATGGTCTCTTTGGAACTGATAGACTTGTTGAGTCTGTTTGTAATTTCAGAAGTGACATCCATCACTTTTGCTATAATTTCTTCATTAGAAGCAAGTCACTTGGGGACATCCCACACTCAGGGGGAGGGGATTCTGTAAGTACATGAATACAGAAGGCAGAGATCACTGGGGTCACCTTAGAGGCTGCTTACCACATGCTGCTTCCTGCAGGTAGTGGCAGTCAGTCAGATAGGGAAGGAAGGAGGAAATGATACAGACCGTGCAAAATCTTCAGCAAGACTTCCCTAATCTTCTCCCCACAATGTCCCACATCCTGGTTTGCTGCTTGGAATCTGTGCCCTTCCAAAATGATGGGGTTATTTGAAGAGTCAACCTAGAACTCAGGTCATCTGTGTTTCTTGAATTGACTCCATCCCTCTACTCAGTCACCTACTGTCCTTCTGATCTCCTACAACTAGATCATTGGTCACTTCACAGAAATTATTCTCTCAAAGGTCAGCTAGAAACTTCTTGGTTAAGTATTGATCCCAACCCATTTCTTGATTTCTCACCTTCTTTGGCTTGCATGAGACCACACAGGCCAGGTCCCAATTTCTTTCTCAAGAGCCAACTCTTTGTCTTCCTCCTGTACCAAGCAAAAAACTTTACAATATCCCAGAGACTCAATTCTTAGCCTCTGCCCTTTCCCTGCCATCTAGGTCCTTGGCAGACTTATCTAGTCTCAGTGCTTTGGTGATCACCTCTACCTGCCTTGACCTTGAATTGTGCTCCAGTTTCCCCTCATCTAACTACCTGATGGGCATTCTCACTGACATGTCAATGTTGATTATATCTAAACTCAACCATGATAATAAGAACACGTTCCATTATCATTTATTGAGCTCATATATATGTCAGGTTTCATGCTAAGTGATTTATTTATATTTTCTTATTTAATCTCCCCAAGAACACTGTGTTGTAAATAATAATCACATTTTATAGATTTAGAAAGCTAGGCTCAGAGAAGTAAGGTGACTTGTCTGATACCCTGTAACTAGCAACTGATCCATGTCTTTTTGATTCAAAAATCTGTGCTTTTAAACACTACACTTAGGATCTTTTCTCTAAAACTTCTCCATCCAGACTGTCCTATTTCTGTTTTGCTTTTCTCCAATTTATTCAGTGTTAAAATCTTAGAGTTTAAAACAACGCCATGCTGTGGAACACCTCTACCTCTGCCTTTGTGTATGTTGTTCCCTCTGCCTGGAGGGCCCCTCCCCTAATCATCAATATGGCCAATGCTTCCTTTCCCCTCTCTTTGTCACCCCACTATTGAAGTCACCACTTCCTCCTTGTCATCACATGGCTGGTCACAGTGAGCTTGAAATTGGCCTCATTGGTTTGGTCTTTGCCATGGGAACCAAGGCACCCTAATGCTGAAATTGTACCAGAGAATGCCTCTACTATGGCACTTGTCCCCTGAGCTATCATGACTTAGATACCTGTAGGTCTCCCCTCTACACAGCACATTTGATAGGGGCAGGGACTGTGACTGCTCGTCGTTGCAGCTCCTGTCCTGGCAGCCAGATGCCTGATGGTGAATGAGTCATCTTTGATGCATCTCATTACTTTAATCCCCGCAGCCAATTAGCAGACAAGCCCTGCAGAATTTTCTTTGTTAGATTTCTCGTATCTCTTCCTATTTTCGATTTTCCCAGCTCCACTGTAAATCTTTGTTTCCTGACCTCTCACGTAGCCCATGACAATCACCTCCAGACTCACCTCCAGGCTAGCTCTGTGCTCCCCACATCTAGTTCATCCTGATGATTTCTCCTCTACTCACACGGTTTTGTACACATTGCTTGCCTGCTCCATGGATCCCTGATGCCTACATAATACAGCCTGAGTCCTGAGCTTGGCTTTCAATAACCTTCCCAATATGCCTCAATGCACCCTCCAGTCCCATAGCCACTGTGGCACTGCATGCGTGACCTGCTCCAGCCAGAGCATGCCATTTGCCGTGTCTTTAATGTTCCATCAGTCCCACTTCCTTGTCATTGCTCATGCTGTTCCTCCTGCTTGGGATGCCCTCTCTTCCCCGTCTTTACATCCCAGTTTAACTCTCATCTCCCCCACCAGCCTTCTCAGACCACCTGACCCATAGGAACTTTCCTCATCTTGTGTAGGAGAAAAAGCTTGAATTTTACTATCTGAGAGATATGTGTCAGAATTTTAACTGTGGACTAGTTGTGTGACCTTGGGCAAGTTATATAATCTCTTGGGATCAGCAAAATGGGAGTAATAATAATAATACTTACATCACATGGTTGTAGAGAAGATGAAATGAGAGAATTAAATGTACTGAAAGGGGATCCAGTTGGCAGCCTAAGCTGTGCCTGTTTAGGATTCAGGCACATCTGGAGGTCTGTGGAGTAGAACAGATGAAATGAGAGAATTAAATGTACTGAAAGGGGATCCAGTTGGCAGCCTAAGCTGTGCCTATTTAGGATTCAGCAGGATTCAGGCACATCTGGAGGTCTGTGGAGTAGAATGGGCATGCCACCCTGCACCATGGTGTCTAAGAGCCCAGGTCACCAGGCTTGACAGACAATACCTTGGTGATAGGCAGGGACCAAAGATAGCAATGAGGGGCCTGGGCCTAGGGGCAGGCTTCTGGATTTGAACTCCAACTCTTCTACTTCTTAGTCGTGTAATCTTCAGCAAGTTCCTTCATTTCTCTGTGCCTCTCTTTCTTAATTTCCAAAACAGGGATTAAATATGGAATTTACTCGACAGGGTTAATGTGACAATAAGTGAAATGCCTGTAAAGAGATTAACACACCTCTGGCAGACTGTAAGCCTTTAGTAAATGCTAACTGTTATATTTTATATTATTATTCTCAAGCCTCTATGGATTTGCCTTCCTCCCAGGGTGAAAGGCTGTGAGTAGAAATGGAAAGAGATGTTTTACTAACCATCCCTGGGAGAGCCTGGCAGGAGCAGAGGGAAGCCTTCTCTGTAACATCTGTTACAGAGGGTAGCACAAGTGAGAAGGGTGCCCCAGGAGACAGCCTGAAACTGGGTCACCCATCAGAAGGGGTAGAGCAGCCACTCTCAGCCCTGGCTGCAAGCTGAAGTTGGGTGCTTTCAACAAATGCTGATGCCTGGACTTTCTGATTCAGTGTGTTAGGCTGGGCCCACATGTGGGTATCTTTTTAAGCCTCTAAGGTGATTCTATTGTGTAGCCAGGGTTGAAAAACACTAAAACACTAGGCTAAGGAGAAACTACATTCAGAGAGTGGAGCAGAGCTGAGGGGGAGTGATCCTGGAGACAGGGTTGGAACAAGGGTGAGGCAAGTAAGGCTCCCAGGGAAGTGACATTTACAGAGAATTGGAGCCTCCCTACATTTTGTATCCTAAACTCCTCACTTGTTTCACCTCAGAACCAGTCCTGCCCAGAGACATTCCTGGGGGCTTGCAGCAATGTCTTAAGTGTTTCCCTTGGATACTCGTATAGGTCTGTCATGTCTTTTTGAAGCAGATACACAAAAAAAGAAAAGACTGAATTCCTATTCTCATAGTGCTTTCATCCATCCACCATCCATCCATCCACCTATTCATCATCCATCCATTCATCTGCCCACCACCCCTCTATAATCCACCCATCCATCCACCCATCTATCCATCCATCCATCCACCCATCTATCCATCCATCCATCCACCCCTCTATCCATCCATCCATCCACCCTCTATCCATCCATCCATCCACCCTCTATCCATCCATCCATCCACCCTCTATCCATCCATCCATCCACCCTCTATCCATCCATCCATCCATCCATCCATCCATCCATCCATCCATCCATCCATCCATCCATCCATCCATCCATCCATCCTTCCATCCATCCATCCATCCATCCATCCATCCATCCATCCATCCATCCATCCATCCATGCATGCATGCATCCATTCATGCATCCATCCACCCATTCATCTATTTGTTCATCTTTTCACTCCCATTCGCTCATTTATTCATTTAATAAAAGGTGTATTGATAGCCTTTTACACATAGACAACTAGCCAGGCCCTTACAACTCTAAATTATAGTTACCTCTTTATGCATAGGCCAGGGGGTCTGTCTCTGGTCTTACCTTATGAGGAGAAAGACCAGGAACAGACTCTGGATCCTCTGGGCAAGAGGGGCTGGATGAATGTCAATGTGGGTGAATGAGGTTTTCGCATCAGAGGCCTGGTCATTTGGAGGGAAGAGCAATGGCTTTGGCACTTACTAGTTGTGGAGTCTTGACCATATTTCTTAATCTCCTCAAACTGCAGTTTCAAAATTTATAAAATGGCTTTTTTATAATAGCCAATCTGATTGGGATGAGGTGATATCTCAATGTGGTTTTGACTTGCATTTCCCTGATGATTAGTGATGTTGAGCGTTTTTTCATATGCCTGTTAGCCATTTGTATGTCTTCCTTTGAGAAATGTCTATTCAGCTTCTTTGCCCATTTTTAAATTGGATTACTTGGCTTTTTTGCTGTAAAGTTGTCTGAGCTCTTTGTATATTCTGGATATTAATCCCTTGTCAGATGCATATTTTGCAAATATTTTCTCCCATTCTGTAGGATGTCTTTTCACTCTATTGATTGTTTCCTTTGCTGTGCAGAAGATTTTTAGATTGATATAATCCCATTTGTTTATTAAATGCTGTTGAGGATGTGGAGAGAGAAGAACCCTCCTGCACTGTTGATGGAACTGTAAATTAGTACAGCCATTATGGAGAACAGTATGGAGTTTCCTTAAACAACTACAGATAGAACTTCCATATGATCCAGCAATCCCACTCCTGGGTATATATCCAGGGGATTGGAAAACATCAGGTCAAAGGGATATCTACACTCCCATATTTATTATAGCTCTATTTACAATAACTAGGCTATGGGACCAACCTAAATATCCATTGATGGATGACTGAATAAGGAAGTTGTGGTATATACACACAATGGAATACTACTCAGCCATAAAAAAGAATGAAATTCTACCATTTGCAACAACATGGATGAGCCTGGAGAAAATTATCCTAAGTGAAACAACCCAGGTATGGAAAGAGAAATACCACATGTTCTCACTCATAACTGGGAGATGAATCCATAAATAAACAAATGAACAATAAAGAGAGACAAAGAGAAAGAAAGGAATAACAATCATACTAATATGTTGAACTTTTAAAAAACTAGAGGTGGAAAAGG
This sequence comes from Galeopterus variegatus, assembly GCF_000696425.1. Taxonomy (NCBI): domain Eukaryota; kingdom Metazoa; phylum Chordata; class Mammalia; order Dermoptera; family Cynocephalidae; genus Galeopterus; species Galeopterus variegatus. The sequence continues at coordinate 121,036 of NW_007727805.1, read as the reverse complement.
GGAGGGGAGAGGTAGGGGGAAGAAGGCTAATAAGGAATTGGTCAATGGACACAAAGAATGATTGCATATTGTAATGATGCATAAGCTAACTATACTGATCTAACCACCACACATTCTACACAATTATTGAAAATCAAGTTGTATCCCACATTTATGTATAATAAAAAACAACAAAAACCCGTAATGATGCATAAGCTAACTATACTGATCTAACCACCACACATTCTACACAATTATTGAAAGTCAAGTTGTATCCCACATTTATGTATAATAAAAAATACAAAAACCAAAACCAATCAAACAAACAAAATTTATAAAATGGGGACATTAGGTGGTGGTGATAATCAAATAAGCAAATAAACATATAAGGGCTGACTCACAGTAGATGTTTATAACATAGACCAGAGGAGTTGTGAGTGGAATTGGTAGAACTTTTGAATTACTTCAGGCTTTTGTTTTTCACTTTCGAATCAACTGGAGAAGAACGTCAGATTTTCCCTACCTAAGCAGATCCCTTCAAAACCAGACAGAATTAAAACTTGAGATTGAAAGGAATGTAAATACCATCTAGTCCAATTCCCTTGTTTTAAAAATAAAGGAATAGGACCAGAGAGGGGCAGTGCTTTGGCCAAGGCTGCACAGCAAGTCACTGACTCATGGGGTTGAAAGAAACTCAGCATGCTTGGTCCAAGCTCATCGCAGCATTCAGGAGCAGATGCACCTCTGGTTTCTGCTGAATAGAAAAGCAGCCATTTTAACAATTACACCTCTGAGACTAGAATTGACACAATAGAGAAAAGGGTCAAATTTTCACATTTCTTGAGCATCTACTATGTACTAGACATGTATGCATGTTGTCTCATTCAGTCTTTTAAAAAACCCACGAAAGAGGTTTTATGATTATTTTTTCGATTGTACAGATGTGGGAAACTGAGGCTCAGAGATTAACTGACTTTCCCAGCAACTCATACCTGGGAAGCAGTGGTGCTGGGCCTGAACCTAGATCTTTGTGACTTCAAAGCTCACACTCTCTGGGCTTTACCTCATTGTCTCACTTATAGTACTTGCCTCAAAATAATTTATAAACATCTCTGTACCTAGGGCTGGTCCTGAATCACACACTTGGGCTTAGATAGAGGGTTGGTAGCATTTCTCATCATGGAGACACAGTTAGAGCACATTTCTAACAGTCTTTCACACACTGCTGAAAATATATCAGAAGGAACTTCAGTGTTGGGGGTAGGCACTAGGAAATCCACCTAACCCACTTCTCCGCCTCCTCAAGTGCCTGAAATTGTACCAATAGCTGTTCATTTCTTTGGCTGTTTTGTGGCTTCTTATCCTGAATAGCTAGGAGTAGGGATGAAGGCACAGTGAGCCCTGAGAGCTCAGCATGAATGTTCCTTCTTCCCTCTTCCACCTGTTGATCTCTGACTCATCTTTCAAGGCCCAGCACAAATGTCATTGAACACAGGAACTTACAACATATTATGAGTCATCACTGTACTATGGCTAGGGACACAAGGGAGCAATGTCCCACCCACTGAGACTGCTCACTCCCTGGTAGGAGGCCAGATGAGAAAATGCACAATGACAACACAAAGTTGAAAGGATGGACACAAACATAGAAGTGCCCAGAAGGGGACCCCAACCCTGGAGAGGGTGGAGTCAGGGACTACGTTTGTTTCCAAATTCCCCTTCAATATTCTCCATCCCCAGTGCTCACCTAGCACTTTGCATGACCCCTCTCAAAGCACTTACCTAGGCCATTTGTGAAGGTCTGTTTCCTTGTCTGTCTTAGGATGTGAGGTCTTTTGGCAGGTGTCACTCCGTTCTGTAGTCCCCGTGGCTAGTGTGGGAGCTGGCATGTGGTAGGTGCTTGGTAAATAATAGTTGAAGGAAAGAAAGGGTGGAAATATGGGGTGGTCTAAAGATAGGAGATGACAGGGTTGGCAGGAGGATCGGGAAACTTAGAGGGACAACATAGGCATGTGAGGTGAGAGAGGCTAGTGGCAGCCGGTTCTTCTAAAGCACTTTGGACCTGCTTCCGATTTTGACTAGAGCTGGCCCTGGGAGTTTGGGACAGGGCAGAGGCCAAGGGACAGCCTTTGGGGCTCTGAAGAAAGTGACTGATCATCCTCTCATCACCCCATCAGCACCAGGTCAGTGCAGTAAGAAAACCCAGGGCACAGTTCAAGGTCTAGCTAGAGGGGCCTCATTCGGAATTTTCCATCTTCCAGCTCTACAACATTTTAATCTTGCTCTTTATATTGATTGAGGTCTCAGTTTTATTGTGAATAATTCACTGTACCCTATTTTAAAATCGCTCTTTTGTCAGATCTTTTTTTTTTTTTTTTTTTTTT
>NW_007727805.1:116222-117673 GCF_000696425.1 Galeopterus variegatus | reverse complement strand
TTTTGAAATATTCCCTGTTCCCTATTTTAAAATCGCCTTTTTGTCAGATTTTTTTTTTTTTTTTTTTTTTTTGAGTCACGGTGATTTATATTTGCCAAATAATGACCTTCTCAATGAAGATCAGTGAAAAAAATCATAGAGTGGGAAGTTTTCCATGATGGTGGGAGCAGTGCAGGGGATGGAGAAGCCACAGGAAGATGCCTCTGTATATTCTCTCTCCTTGAGGTCCTGACTTTACACTACCATTTTGTTTACCTTGGCTTGATTATCTTGTAACGTACTATGTAATTTACTTGTATGTCATTTGTATTCATTGTTTATCTCTACCTCCCACACTAGAATGTAAACTCCATGAGGTTAGAAATCTATTTTGTTCACTGATCTATCTCCAGCATCTAGAATGGGGCCTGGAATTGTAGGTCCTCAATGAATACTTTTTTTTTTCCTTTTTGTCTTTTTTACTGACCGGTACGGGATCGCAAACCTCGGTGTCGTGCCCGTACCGGGGACCGGCAACAGGATCACAACCCTTGGTGTTGCGCCCACGCCGCGCTCAGCCAGTGAGCGGGAACCGGTCACCACATGGGATCCGAACCCTCGGCAGGAGCACCGCTGCGCTCCCAAGCGGCGCACTCTCCAGTGCACCACCGGGCCGGCCCGATGAATACTTTTTAAATGAATGAATAAATAAAAGAGTCAGCACAGGTTAACACAATCTAAGCTTTGGAAGCTACCCTGGGTAAAGGGAGAAGGGAACTTACAAAGTTTCAGGCTCATGAATTCTGGAAACCCATTGGAACCAAGATGTCATTGAGCTTCTTGGTAGTGGTGGTGGTCATGCTGCTGGTGATTATGATGGTGATGAGGGTGATGATGGTGGTGGTGGTGATAACAGTTATGGTGATGATGGTGATGGTGGTGGTGATGGTGATGATAGTGGTGTTGGTGGTGATGGTTCTGGTGATGATTGATGATGGTGATCATGGTGGTGATAATGGTGGTGGTGATGGTGGTGGTGATGGTGGTGGTGGTGGTGGTGATGATGGTGGTGGTGATGATGGTAGTGATGGTGATGGTGGTGGTGATGATGGTGGTGGTGATGATGGTAGTGATGGTGATGGTGGTGGTGATGATGGTGGTGGTGATGATGGTAGTGATGGTGATGGTGGTGGTGGTGGTGATGATGGTGATGGTGGTGGTGGTGGTGATGGTGGTGGTGATGGTGATGATGATGATGATGATGGTGATGGTGATGGTGGTGGTGGTGGTGATGATGGTGATGATGGTGGTGGTGGTGATGGTGGTGGTGATGATGGTAGTGATGGTGATGGTGGTGGTGATGATGGTGGTGGTGATGATGGTGATGATGGTGGTGGTGATGATGGTAGTGATGGTGATGGTGGTGGTGATGATGGTAGTGGTGATGATGGTGGTGGTGATGATGGTAGTGA
>NW_007727805.1:91143-115555 GCF_000696425.1 Galeopterus variegatus | reverse complement strand
TGGTGGTGGTGATGATGGTAGTGATGGTGGTGGTGGTGATGATGGTAGTGATGGTGATGGTGGTGGTGATGATGGTGGTGATGATGGTGGTGGTGATCATGGTAGTGATGGTGATGGTGGTGGTGATCATGGTAGTGATGGTGATGGTGGTGGTGGTGGTGATGATGGTGATGATGGTGGTGGTGATGATGGTAGTGATGGTGATGGTGGTGGTGGTGGTGATGATGGTGATGATGGTGGTGGTGATGATGGTAGTGATGGTGATGGTGGTGGTGGTGGTGATGATGGTGATGATGGTGGTGGTGATGATGGTAGTGATGGTGATGGTGGTGGTGGTGGTGATGATGGTGATGATGGTGGTGGTGATGATGGTAGTGATGGTGATGGTGGTGGTGGTGGTGATGATGGTGATGATGATGGTGGTGGTGGTGATGGTGGTGGTGGTGATGATGGTGGTGATGATGATGATGATTATGTGGTGATAATGGTGATGATGATGATTACAGTGATGATGGTGGTGATGGTGGTGTTGGTGCTGATGATGATGAAGAGAAAATGAACTCCTTCACACTCATTGAACTTCAGAGTTTACAGAGGGTTTCCACATCCTTTTGACTTTGATCTTCACAATATCCTTTAGAGGTAGCATGGGCCAACATTATTGCTGCCTTCTTTAGAGGCCACTAGGGATTAAGGTGATAAAGTGACCTTGTCGAAGACTATTCAGCCATCAAAGATAGAACCAGGACTGCAACTCAATGCTCACTGCCCATACAAGCTACCATTTACTGATTTTCTCCTGTGTGCCAGGCATCCTGCTAAGATCCCTACATACCTCTGTCCTGGGAATATGGGAGCCATAGACTCATGCATCTCATCACAGATGCCTCACAGGTGATGTGGGGTCAGATAGTGATTGTGCCATTTTGTGATGGCCATTTTCTACTGTGTACCCAGAGGAGCAGAGAAAAGCAGGCTGGAGGAAGAAAGGAAAATAAACACAGAGATGCACAGAAATGAGGGACCAGGTGGTCCCAGCAAAAGAACTATGGGGATGTAGATGCTGTGGTTCCTGATGGTTTTCTGGGTCCCAGGCCCTGTCCTTCATGAGGTCCTTTCTATCTCCTGCCTCTCTGTTTTTAAATCCCACTTTTGTTAAGCTGGCACTACTGGGAATCTGTTCTGTTCAGACAAAAGACCTCTGAAAGCCTCTTTGCTCAGCCCTCAGGAAATCATCCAGCCAAGGCCCCTGCACTGGAGGTCAGCTAGAGGCATGCTGGGGCAAGGGGAGAGGGCGATGAAGTGGAGGGCTTGTCCCTGCTCTCCCTGGTGATAACGTCACTTTTTCACACTCTCTTTGGACCCAGCCAGACACACCCTCCATCCTTGGGTGGTGTTGGGAGTCAAAAGATCCACTGTCCCCTTTTTGATCCCTGTCTGGCCTGTTTCCCAGTTCACACTGGCCACCAGTTGCAGACACAGTCCCTGGGACTCAATTGTGATTGAGAAGCAGCTTCTGCTTTCAGTGTGGACATATTTTTGTGATGTCCCTTTCCCCTAATCCCACCATGAGTGTCCTTTTCCAGTTCCCTGGCATTTCTGATGGGGAGAAAGCCCTGTCCAGGAATAGTCTCCCCTGAGTGTGACACGTGTGTGTGTGTGTGTGTTTATGTCTGTGGTAGTGGTGGGCAGTGCCACACTGTGACTTGGGTGCACTATGGCTGTCACTCTGCTCACCCCCCACCCCATATACACTGGTGACCTCATCTCTTTGGGGGAATAGAAAAGTAAGCCCCTTTGCAGGTAAGCCTGAGAGCCTATCTACCTCACTAGTTAACTTCCCAAGAAATTCATCTGAGAAAGGAACAAAGAAAAGCCGACCTAGGTTACCATAGAGACCTGTCTGCATGGGTCTGGGACAGAAGTCTGTTCTGAATTATACATTATTAATCTCTCTCTTGCACATAAGGAGGCCCTTCTGGGTTGAGACTGCAAACAACTGAGTTTGGTTTTCCCACCAAATTCTCCCTTTTCTCCTTGAAGTGCAAAGCCATCTTGACTGCAGGCTCCTGCAGTAGGCTATATGAAAGGGACCTGAGAAATACTTTTCAGAGGGAAGGTGAAAAATAACAGGTCAAGGTCTTCGATGTGCTGGCAACCATGAACCTTGCTCTACATGTGTGGTCTTGCAAGGGTCTGATCACAGGGAAGTAGCAGTGCCAAGATGCTCTGCCAGGCCCTAAAGTTTGAAGCATGTGGATGATCTTGGGACCAGTCTTCTAGTGTTGCTTTGCCCCCCATGGATTTGTCACTCCCCCCCCCGCAAAAAAAAAAAAAAAAAATGATGGGTAAAACTGCTGGTACCTTAACACTAATCAAGTCAGTGGCACCAAACTATATTAATATTCACTTTTTCATAGATATACACTCACATTAAAAATAAAAAAGAAAGAAAGCCATTTTCATTTAATGTTACACTTTGCCCCCCATGGATTTGTCATCCCACTTCCCCTGGGTGATGGAGCCACAGAGGATTACTCAAAGCCCATTTCTTCTGAGCAGTGAGAAGCCCCAAAGTGGTTAACTTCCCCAGAACCCTCAAGCAAGAGGCATCCCTTCCTTGGGAAATTAACCCCAAATTGGGGGTCTCTTCCTGCATTTATTTTCCAGACCAGGAAGTTACAGGAAGAGAACATAGGTGGGGTTATAGTTTAACAATATAGGCTTGTAACTTTCAGTGAAACAAGCCAGATGACAGTCCAGTAGACAATTAAGTGGTCCTATCAACAAAAGATCTTAGCAAACATTCCTTTTTACAGCAATTTCTCAGTATCTTTACACATTAATCAGTAACTAATCTGTCTTTGAGCCAGCAACCTTGCTGTGCCACAAAGCTTTATCTTACACCAGAGACTTTATAGCCTAAGGAAAATATCCAGTCCTCCGCAAAGTCAATATTTGAAACTGCAAAGCTTTGGAAAACCTGGCCCTGTCAAGTACATTTGCTTTAAGAATCCTCTACATTCCAGCCTAGGGAATACCAAGCAAGAAGTGAGTTTAGAGGACAGAAGAGGAGGTCTTTAGGGAAAAGATATAAAGTGGGAGAAGCATAGAGGGTGAATGTTGGCTGGAGTAGATTAGTTTATGCGTTGGTGACCTCTCCAACTCTACTCCCCTCTTAAAATATTCCTAACAATGTGGAGAGTCATGAGCCATAAGGCTCTCTTTTGGGAGAAGTTGGAGCCCTTACTCTGAAAGCTGAGAAGGACCTAGCATCTCCCGAGGACTGTGCAAGTAGCATAAAATCATGACTTAAAAAAAGAACTTTCATTCATTTCTACTCGATCCCACTCCACAAGCCTTTTCTATGTAAACCACTGTTCAGGGGCTGAGAATCCAAGCTGTTCAGGTCTTGCCTCCTGCCTGCCCTTTCTGGTTCCTACCTGGCCTCCTCCAGCCACGCTCTATTACAAACAGGTGTTTCTGCTTTCAACCTACCTATCTATATCAGTTGCAATAAATGGAGTTATGATGCAGGAACGACACTTCCAAAATCTTACTGTCAGCCACGCTCTATTACAAACAGGTGTTTCTGCTTTCAACCTACCCATCTATATCAGTTGCAATAAATGGAGTTATGATGCAGGAACGACACTTCCAAAATCTTACTGGCTTGTAGACAACACAGGTTTATTTCTCGCTCACACTACTTGTCTAAAGCCGGCCACTGGAGGGTTCTGATCATCCTAGTCACTCAGGGGCCTAGGCTGGCAGAGGACTAACCATGTGAACGACATCACCGTCTCAACACTCTAACACAGGAGAAAGCAGGGGAATCGCATCCCAGCTTTGAAGTGCTTCCACCCAGAAGAGACACGGGTCACCAGCTCTGCTCTTATTTAATTGGCCAAAGGAAGTCACACAGCCATGCCTATCTTCTTGGGGTGAAAGAAGCGTGCTCTTCCCTTGTGTTTGGAAGAAGTGTAGAACCAGAACTGTTGGTGAGCCCTGCTAAAGTGCACCTTGGCACCCGTAGTCACCTTCCTAACTCCTTTCTCTCCATCTTCCCTTCCCGATCTTTTATCTGAACTTACTCCTTGATCCCTTGCCCTTCCATGTCATCCCCTTCCATTCCTTCCTTAGTTTCCATGCTCTTCTCCCTACCAACTCTGCCATCTGCTGGCTCCCCTCCTCTCCTGTTCCCCACCCAGCCCCTGATGGTCACACCCCCATCACTGGCTGCACTGGATGGATGCACTTGGATACAATCTCCAGATCTAGCTCCACAAGTTTCCCTTACTCCTAATTGAGCTTAATGATTTATGTCTTGTAATGGACACAAATGGGCAAGAATTCCTGGATCTCATTAATAATCTTAAGTATGTAGAAGTAGAATTTTAAATCCTAAGCAAAAATTAAATGACCATAAAATCTTTGCTCTCTTCCCAGGAGACAATCCCATTTCAACTTGACAGCTTAATTAAAAGCTGGGTAAATTGGACACAACACTTTTAATAAACAGGATTTGGCAGGTCTGGGAAAAAGACAGAAGGGAGGTGAGAGCTGGAGAAAATGAAGCTCACAATGTAACAAAAGGAAATTAAGTTATCGGAGGTCCCTCTCCTGTAGAGTGACCTTTCTGGGAGCTTCAGATATCTTCAAATGACATGAATGACCCAGAAGATTCTGAGAGGATTGATTTACTTCTCTGACTTGAGTTTCCTCCAGGGCCATATTTTTCCACAGGGCAAGAAAGCTGTTTTCCAGGATTGCTCTTGGGGTTTTTTTGCAAGATCCCTTTTAGGTCCATGTTTGACTCCTTCTGGGCCAAGCTCCTTGCCAGCCCCGAGCCCACTGGGAAAGCTGCTGGCAGGTTGGGGCAGGGGTTTAGACCTTAGGGGGTTACATTGCATGGTGGTCTCCACGCAGAGATCCATCTTTTAGCCTCAATCTTTTCTTCTATGACTTTGTATGGTCAAAGTATTTCCACCTCTACTAAGATTTAGATTCTCAGTAGAGGCTCTGTTTTCTCTACCTGTTGCAGGTAAACATAGGTCCAGCCTGGGTCCTGGCTGCAGAGCCCATTGCCGGTGACCATGTAGGACTCACCCAGAGTTCATGAGTGGACTCAGGCAGAGCCTGCGAGAAGTTTTTTTGGTTATTATTCTCAGCATTCTCAGCGGAATGCAGGTGTCTCATCATAGAAATAAGCTCACTTATGTGTAGCTGCCACATGCTGCTTTAAAGTTAAGACTGCCTCTCTTGCTTGCACAGAAAAACAATGTTTTGAACAAAGAAAGAAATTAAAATGTGTTTAAAAGTATTTTATTCTTCAGTGAAAAGCCTCATCTGGTGGAATTGGCTACAAGAACCTGAGTAAGCAAAAATGATTTCTCGGACAGGTATGGAATTTGTTGACCTTTGAGCAAGAAAAAGTTAGCATTGAGGAAGAAAACACCTTCATCAGCTACACACCAGGGAGAGGAAGTAACTTTCCCAGGGTCCGCAGCAGGGTTGCAACCGGTTCTTCAGAAGAATGGCTTCCCCTGTCTGTGAATAACCATAACTTAGAGAGAGATTCGTGGACTTCTTATTATTGCATACTGGTATTTCTAGCTGAGTGCAGAGCTGTAGTTTTGTCAAGTAACCTGCTAAGTGAAAACAAATTTCATCCTTTTACACTGACATCCATAAAAATAGAGATGTTCTTGCTTAAAGACCTCAGCAGCCTGAGTTGCAAAGGAAAGGTTTAAGTGATAGCTTAAGACTAAGTGTGCTTAGTGGTTGCCTGGAAGCGGAGGTGGGGATCAGGAGTGACTGAAAATAAATGTCCTTGAGGTTCCTTTTTGGGGTGATGAAAATGTTCTAAAGTTAGATTGTGGTAATGGTTTCACAACTCCGTAAATTTAGTAAAAATTATTGAATTGCACACTTAAGATGAATATTGTGGCATATAAGTTACATCTCAATAAAGCTGTCCAAAAAAAAAGTGAAAAGAAAGACAAGACTTCGAGTGCAGGCTCAGACAGCACTTTCAGGACCAGAGCAGAGGGAAAGGATAAACTCCACACCAGATTGTGTTTAGCCTCTCAAAGGCTGTCTGCCTCTGGACACAGGAGCCATGTCTGGAGCAGATGGGTCAATTTCCAATCAATCGCACTCCAGACCCTTGTCTAAGAGCTCAGTTTTGACCTGACAGCTCATCAGCACCTGTCAAATGCATGTTGAGTTGAGTGACATTTAAGAGGGACGTCATATGCGTCATGTTACCACACACCCCTTGGGCTGTGGAAGTCCCATTAGGTCTCCAGAGAGCAGAATGGTTCCCTAGTTCATTAGCCTAGATATCCACAGAAATGCTTTTACAACTGTTGGAATAATATTCTTTCAGATTTGTCAAAGCTCAGTGAATGAAATGACCACATAAAGATTGTCTAGGTATTTCTGGCCTTCATATTGCTCATTATATTAGCACTTAATGTCCTTTTTGTGAGACCCAATGTAGCAAATACCCCTTAGAATTCAGTAAAAAGGAAAAAAGTTTTTATCCTGAAAAACTTGAATGACTTATTTGATAGGCAGTGGGAGTTACTGTACCCTTGCGTCTTTTTCTTTTTCTTTTCCTTTTGTCTTGGTTGCGAGGACACCCTCGGCTATAGTATAGACCAGAGTGACAGGTAAGAGCTTGTCTCTGACACAACTGTTTCCCTGCTTCTGGTCAGCTTCATGTCTCTCTCTCTCACATTTATTCAATCATTGAATGTTTCTCAAGAGCATAATATCATTGGGGTTGGAATGATGGACAAGTCATGGTCTTTGCCCCTACAGAGGCAGACATGGGAATGACTGAAAATACAATTCCATAGTACAATCCTGCTCCAGATACTATGGGGTCAGAGGAAGGAGGAGACACTAGGAGAGGAGAAATGGGGATTCCATAGTAGTATATTAACTATATGTTCTTATTTTCTGTATTCTTGATGCTCTGGCATTTGTGATCTTGCTGACTGGGAAGAAAATGTCCCTCCCAGTACTAGAAAATTCTCAGAGATAGGAAAGAGCTCAGGAGCATGCCTTGGATATGTAAACTAGCCAACCAAGAACCGATTCTCTAAACCACCTCCTCTATCTGGCTCTTAAACTCTAGGAGGCAATCAATATTCCTCTCCCTAACCACCCAAGGCTGGGAATCAGGCAACTAGAGACCACCCCTACAGCCCAGAGCCCACTGACTTTACTCAAACTAGCCAGTCCTAAGCTGTTTCCCCTGCTCCACCTGGCCTTTCCCATGGAAAGCACAATGGAGACTCTGGGCCATACTTTCCCTTTGCTCCTTCTGCCTTGTGACCAAAACTGGTGCTTTCCCATGCGGCCTGCATGGTGGCGTGGCCTGCTCCCTCCTCTCTGTAAATGTAACTAATAATCTTCTTTTAATGTCATTAGCCTGTCTTGTTATCACTCAGTCACCTCTATAAATTAAAATTTGTGGGTATAATTGGTACAGGTAGGTAAAGCTTGATAGGTCACTGGGAATTTTCCAGGGGGAATTTTCCCTTTGCTCCTTCTGCTTTGTGACCAAAACTGGTGCTTTCCCATGCCGCCTGCATGGTGGCGTGGCCTGCTCCCTCCTCTCTGTAAATGTAACTAATAATAATCTTCTTTTAATGTCATTAGCCTGTCATGTTATCACTCAGTCACCTCTATAAATTAAAATTCGTGGGTATAATTGGTACAGGTAGGTAAAGCTTGATAGGTCACTGGGAATTTTCCAGGGGGAAGAACATTCCAGAAGCAGGACTAGCTTGTGGATTGGCCTACAGAGTTGAGATGGGAACACCAGGGTGCTGAATCTGATGAGCATTTTAGCTCTTTAAAGGCAGTCGGTTAATACTCCTTTCTCAATGTGGATGGGTATACGTTGTAAGTAATGGTATCTGGGCCAAGTCTTATCTGTATAAGAATAAATTTTTCTCAAGGTCCTGACTGCCTTTTCTTCTGTTCTATCAAACACAGAACATAGCACAGTGCACTTTGAATTCTGCCTCTATCTCTTATTAGCTGTGTGTTCTTGTACAGATTCTTAAACATTCTTTGCTTCAGTTTCCTCGTCTATAAGATGAGAATAATACCAGTAGCCTCCGCAGAGGGTTGTTGTGAGGATTAAATGGGTTAATATTTAAAGAACATTTAAGAAAGTGGCCAGAACATAACAAAGCCTTTGCAAGTGTTTGGTAAATTATTTTCTGAATCCTGCTATGTGAAGAGTACTATGTTAGGACTGTGGGATCTATAAAGATGTGGAAGGTATGCTCTCACCCCTAAAGAGTTTACAAGTATAATGAGGGCCTAGAGAATTCTGGAAGATCAAAGGGCTGCACATGAAACTGTATTTGCATAACATGTTTAAAATGAAGGTAATAATAGACTAATGTTTTGGCCTTTATACACTCTGTAACAGAAAAAGGGGAAGAGAAAGTGAAACAGTGTAGAAAGAATACTGGGTTTTGAGTCTAAAATACCTAGGTGCAAGGTCTGGACTAGCTGGCTTCCCAGCTCTGCCATTTCCTAACCCGATAATCCAGTTAGTTAATTTCTCTGAGTTTTAGTTTTCTTACTTGCATCATGTACATAACAATGCCTACGTTAGCAGATGGGAGCAAAAGAGATAACAATAGCAACAGTTGACATTTATTGAACATTTGCTGAGCACTGAACTAAGATTTCCATGAGGAAATCAGCTTAGAGAAAGGTCAGAAGCTCAGTGGTCAAGGTCACTCAGTATTAAGTGGCCAAATTGGGATTTGACCCCAGACAGTTTGATTCCAGAGGCTGTTTTAGTAACTGTTATTTTACACTAAAGCTCTCAGAGCTTTACTGGAGCCGGTGGGCACTCAAATAATGACAGTTTTTATGAACTGTGCAGTATCTTTGGTCCATTTGGCTAATGGCCCTTGACCATTTCAAGACAACCTTCAGGGTAATGCTCTCTACCCACCCCCAGAGCCAGTCTGCTGATACTCCCATGATGCATCACTCTGGGGAAGTATAGGTCCAATTGTCCTAAAGTTCTCAACTTTATTATATTTTCTTCAAGTGATAGGGAAAAAAGAAAAAGTCCTATTAGATCCCAGGTACATTAATCAAAAATTAATCCAATAAAGTTAGTAATGAAACAATCCGATTACAGAAACAATCTGAACTGCAGGCCTTTGCAGATGGGGAAAATTAGATCGGATAAATGATTTACTCTAAATGAATTTAATGCAAAAACATCAGGACCTGCAAAGCCAAGCAAGCCTAAGGGATTCTGGGAGCCAAGCTGGGATTGGCTTGGCTTGGAAACGGCCCTGTAATCTATAGCAAGGTCAACTTGGGTATTAGATCAAATGCTAGGCCAGCACAAGGAGGGTGCTTGCTGGCAACTCAGCCCACGAGAAGGTCCCTACTGGCATCGGAATGTCAGTGTACAATGTCACTTCCAAATCCTTCCTGTTCATGGTGGAAAGGCAGTTGGGGTCACCCAGATCTCACCAGTTCAAGATCTGCGACTTTCCCACCCTTTACAAAAGCAGTGATGTGCACCGGGCTGCCCCAGGGAACAGCTTCCCAGAAGTGTCATTTCTTGCTCAGATCCTGGGCAGAGTTAGGCACTGGCTGGGCCTAAGCACCTAAATCAATTAGACTGAATTATGTTTTAAAAAAGAGAAACTAGCTTAATTCCTTTGTTTCATTTGTGGCTTTCTTTTTCTGTTCTGACAGATTTTTGTTACCCCCAAAATGTCATGGCCATGTGATACAGTGGTGAGAACATGAGGGATAGGCAGGCCTGGTTCCCTCTCATATGTGCTGGGTCGTGGTCATAGGTGATGGGTCATGGGGAGGATGGGATGCTTCAGTATAGTGTAAAGAAAGGAGGCCAGATTGCGGTTGGAATACGGCTCTGGTCCTTAGCTATGTGAGCCTGTTTGCTCATATTTAAAACGCAGGATAAACAGCAAGTTACAAGTGCAAGCCCTGTGTAAGATAATGTTGGAGGAGATAACTCAATTTTTAAAATGTTATTTAGTGCTTTTCAGATGCTTGACAACACACACCTAAAATAACTGTGCTCCTTTCTCTCCCCTTTCTCCTTAGAGTAACAATGCCTTTACTCCCAACACCTTGAGTGAAAATTGGTGGTAAACAAACAAACAAAAAAACCTCAGGGTTGGGGGAGAAGTTTAGAAACCAGAGCACTAACTCGATCTTTACAGAACAATCAAGAAAACCTTCTTGATGGTTATATTTATGGAAAGGCAGCAGAGCAGAAATGCCACATGAGTGGGGAAGGAGGGACACAAAGAGAGTGGGAGATGAGAGAGGACAGGGATGATATCCAAGCAGTGCTCCGAGAGCCCAGGGAAGAGGCTGCATGTGGAATGTTCTTATTCTGAGTGTCCAGGTGCCATCAACCCAATATTTAGGGCGTGGGCTCCTGAAGCAAGGTGAGAGACTTGTAGGGAGGCATCGGCACAGAAACTGGAGTGACCTTCAAGGAGCTAGGTGCCCTATGTAGAGCTTTCCCTTCCCACCTTTGGGAGGGACTAGGGATCGGACGTCACACCTTGTCTGATGAAACTCCAAGGCTGACTCTAACAGTAACCCTAACACCAGTGTTAGGAGTTTGGCCAGAATTGGGGAGAGTGATAGAGATGCTCAAAGCCAGCATCAGCCTTCTCTCAGCCATGGCCACAGTACCCCCATCCCTCCACCTGCAATTAATTCACTCAGATCAAATGGAAATGGGGCTAGGAGATGACAGTTGGTACAGGCAGCAATATCATCTGAAGTTCTGATGTAAGGTGAATCTTTGGGGAGGTGGCAGAGGGAGCTGGACCATTTGGCTTAAGCCTGGGGGCAGAGGTGTGGGCAATAGCACCTATGTTGAGAGCCTTAGGGGTGCACTGAGTTGGGTTTCATGAACAAACTGATCCTAGCCCAGTTTGGGTGGCCTCCTGGCCAAGTTTGTTCTATTCTAGAACTGTTTGGCTTGATTCAGCTCAGCTCAGTTTCTACTTGTCCAGATCTGCCCAGTTAATCCAGTTCAGCCCAAAGCAGCTCAGAACAGTTCCCTCTAATAGCACTTAGTAGAGCCACACCTGTTCAGTTTAGCTACAGTGGCTTAGACTTACAGCTCACAAACTTTGATGACGGACAGACATTGCAAATGGCCAATCTGAGGTCAGCTTCTGTATTAGTCTGTTTTGTGTTGCTATGACAGAAATACCTGAGACTGGGTAATTTATAAGGAAAGAGGTTTATTTGGCTTATGATGCTGGGACAGCTGCATCTGGCACGGGCCTCAGGCTGCTTCTACTCATGGCAGAAAAACAGCAGGCAGCCAGCGGGTACAAGCAGATCACATGGCGAAAGGAAGCAAGAGAGAGGAAGCAAGAGGTGCCAGGGTCCTATAAACAATAAGATCTCGTGGGAACTGATAGAGCGAGAACTCACTAATTAACCCCCCCTCCCCCAGGGAGAGCATTAATCTATTCATGAGGGATCCGTCCCCATGACTCAATCAGTTTCCAACACTGCCACATGAGTTTTGGAGGATACAATACGTCCAAACTCCATCAGCTTCAAAGATGATGGTGTGTGGAAGCTCTCACAAGGCAGACACCGGAAGCTGTAGCCACACAGCAATGAGGGATCTAAAAATGGAAACTTTGAGGCCTGGCTGCTCTAAACATCCGCTTCCTAGATTGCCCATTGTAGTAACAGTGGGTAAGTGAGGAGAGACCACAACACCCAGGAACTACAGCTCTGGAATGTGCTACTTGATGCACTGAGCACGTATTGTTTTGCTGAACCAGATACCCTCTTGTACTAAACCCTGCTCTGTCCTAGCAAGGAACACTAAGAATTCAGAAGCATATATGAGAGAAGGAAAATAGTAATTGCAAGAACCTTGTCCTTTAGCTTATCTATTTCCTCTATGAGTTGAGAAAAAAACCCCAGCAGTCCATGTTAGCTCAGGAACACATTCTTCTGTAGGTCAGAATATGAAAACTACCATTTTTGAGGGACAGACTCATCTGGAACTCAAGACCCCTAGGTAAGTCACTCTCCAACCCCCATCCCCACACTTCTATCTCCTCTCTAGCCTCACAGTATGTCTCCACCAGATCAGGCTGGGGTCTCAGTACTTGTTCTCATTGTGGGGCTTCAGTGCCCATTCTTCTCCCCTTTTGCCAACCTGGGACCCTCAGATTTGTCAAGGCCCTTCCCTAAGTAGACTGCCTTTCAGATGTCCCTCCCTTGATCTGTGCCCACATTGCTGTATCATCTTTGTGGAATGGGTTAAGATGTCCAGCACAGTATCTTTCCCTTTGCAGCTCTTCTTGGGCTGAAGATGGTTTTGTAAACTCTACAAATGCAGGTGTTTCCTTTGTATCCAGTCAGTGATGTCTAGGATGGATGCGGATGCCACTAGACACTTGCTGGAGCTGTGTCTGGCGCATAGAAGGTATTCATAAAACATTCATTGGGTGAATAGACGTGAGTGAATAAATGAAAGGATAAAAAAGTGACCAAACAGAAGAAGGGCAGGTCAATGAATGCATAAGAAAATGGAAGTATGACTAACAATGAGAAGAGGTGAAAGAATGTGTGAAAATGAGTGAATGAATGAATGAATGAATGATGCATGAGTGGTCACGATCACGTTGATGCTACAGACTGCATGAACACAGGCTGCTTCTCCAGAGTGGCCAGCTTGGCCTGGGCTGGCGTGTGTGGTCCTCTCAGCAATCCTCCTCAGAATGCTCATTAGAATAGCAATTTTCTACCCTATTGTTTCAAGTTTGGATTATATGATTGTTACTATTTGTCCTCAAACGATTCAAAAAACTTTGGGGTAGTAAAAAAGAGCTTTTCCAACCCTGAGTCCCCAAGTGAATATCAGTGCAACTCAGGCCAGACTTCCAGAGTTCGTCTGTCATTACGTCAATCTGATGTTAATTAAAATGGTAATTGGATGAGAATTTTCCAACAGCCTTCCTCACTGGGCAAGTGAGCCTTCCTGCTGGGCTGATTGTGGAGGGAGAGAAGCTGCAGAGAAGGGAGAGGAAGATACGAAGGGCTCTTCTAGGCCTGGAGTGAACCCATGCATGTGTGTGCTCTGGAGAAGTTTGGATAGCAGTTTGACCTTTTGCGTTCATTCTGACTCAGTGACTTAAGAACCAGGAAGGCAACAGGAACAAAGGGTGGGGGGGGGGAGCCTTGATCTTTACAGACCCAGGTCTGAGGATCAGCTGTACCATAGACTCATTGCGTGATTTTGAGCAAGTTGCTGAGCAAGTGGTCTCTGAGCAAGACCCCCGTGAGCCTCAGTTTCCTCATCTGGGAAATGGGATAATGACACCCACCTTACGCTGAAGCATCAATGTGAGGGTCCAGTGAGGTAAAAGTGAAAAGGCATCACCAACTCTGGGGTTCAGTACATAAGAGAGATCACAGATTTATGAGCAACTCTTCAAAGCGGTTTGGTTAGGGTCTGAACAAACTGACTGCTAGGGCTGGATTTGAGGTTCAATACAAGTACAAATGAAATTCTAAGCTTCATTTGGGCACTAGTTCCTCTTGCTTGTTGTGTTTCGTTCATTCAGCCCAAGCCTTGGTGGGCTATTTTTAAGCCCTCTTTGGTCCTATCACTTTCTCCCAGACTGAAAAGAAAGGGCTGAGGAGTTCATTGTGTGAATGCCCAGCATAATTGTCTGCCTCTCCGGACCCATCGCTTTTTCCAATCCATGCGGTTCTTGGAATGCCGTTGATATCAAGGATGGCATGGATTGTGATCCTGATCTGTCTCTGCTTGGCTCATGGTAACTGCAGAGGGGTTGGGAGAGACTTACTTGAGCCTTCTATGGATGAGGCACTGTGCTAGGTGTTTTACACACAAGGCCCCACTGCAACAGTCTTTGAGGTCCACATTAGTCTTGCTTCACAGAGAGAAAGGCCCTTAGAGGCCAAATCATTTGCCATGGGTCAGACAGCAAAGAAGAGGCAGAGTCAGGATGAAAATCCTGGTCTTGGTGATGTCAAAGCTATGAACTATCCATCGGGCGGGGCAGAGGTTCTCTTTTTCCTGTGGTCTTGGGGCTGGATTTGGACCGTATCTCTGGGGATGAATGTTTATGCAGAGGCCAGCTGTCTGGATCACCTTTTCTGCTTCTGAGAGTGTGAGAGGAGTAATGCAAAGAGAAAGAGAAGTTGGTGCCCTATGATGGTTCCAAGACCAGAGAGATAAAAGGGATCATGAACTTGCATGCAAAGAATGGGCTCTATGTGGCTAGCAGTGGTTAAGAATTGGAGCTGGGAGAGGGACCAGGGAGCAGAGAGGCAGCTAAGGTTGGAGGGGTGGGGGAGTGTGCAAAGAGCCCCCCACCTGCTGCCCTCAGCCCATATCACATAAGGTGCCCTGGGTACCTGAGCTGTATTCTTGTTCCCATGAGGTGCTTCTGTCCCCATGCCTTTAAGGCATGTTGTACCTGAGGGACTGAGGATGATGGGCAGGGTTCTCAAGGTGGGGACATAGGAAGTGTAATTGGGGAGAACCATGCTGTCCCTTGGAGTGTATTTCCAAGGTTCTCAGTGTTAGGTGAAGTGAGGCACAGCCCCCAAAGCAGGAGCTCTGACTGGGGCTAAGGTCCTAAATGTTCTCACCCAAGAAAGAATACCTCAGTGGGGAAGAGGAATTAGCGAATTCATTCATTAAGGGCCCATTGACATTTCTATTATAAAGACTAATCGTTTGTTTTATTGGGATCTTTTTCCTTGATTAAAGCCATTAGAAGAGAGAGAGAGAGAGAGAGAAAAGGTGTGTACACACAGAGAGACAAACAGAGACAGAAAGAGAAAGAATTCATTTTGTTTAAGAGGTTCAAAACCCCCTCACTGCACACTAACCTCAAGCCCACTGCAGCCAGTCAGTGTGCTGGGAGCATGTGGAGAGAGAGGAGAGAGAGAGAGAAAAGGTGTGTACACACAGAGAGACAAACAGAGAGACAGAAAGAGAAAGAATTCATTTTGTTTAAGAGGTTCAAACCCCCCTCACTGCACACTAACCTCAAGCCCACTGCAGCCAGTCAGTGTGCTGGGAGCATGTGGGGCCTCATATTACCTCCTGGGGAGAAATGCAGAGACAGGGATCAAGAAAGAGAGATGGGGGCGTGGTGGGGGTGTGAGTGCTGCCTGAGTGAGTGGCAGCCCAGGGCTCATGGCTTGGCACATTTGTTGGTGGGAGGCCTTGCATTCGGGGGCGTGGTGGGGGTGTGAGTGCTGAGTGAGTGGCAGCCCAGGGCTCATGGCTTGGCACATTTGTTGGTGGGAGGCCTTGCATTTGCTGTTATTAGCACATGACAGTTGGCTGAGCCCAGCTCCCGGTATGACTTGTGCACAGGTTTTGAGATGTCACTGCTCTGGGGGTAACTCACACACCCATTTTATGAGCTGGAATGAAGGCAGACACCAAAAGCACAAGGATCTGGAAGTCAAAACAGGCCCAATTTACTAATTATCTCATTGTCCTCCCCACACTGAACAAACTGACCAGGCTTTCCTTCATCACAGCGGCCAGCCTTCTCACTTACTCTGTTTCCTGTTTGCACTCCCAGGGCCTTCCAGTGAAAAACTAGTTCCCGGCATCAGCGATCTTCTCCACCTTCTCCCACGGGCCTTCAGCTTCTCTGTTTGTTCGGTTGGTTTTAATTTTGAGGGTCTCGTAACTCCTGAAGGACAGCCCCTGACAGGGGTGATGCTGGTTGGGAAGAAAGCCCGGGATGAACTGTAATTCCAGCAGGTGCCCATCTGTGTGCCCTGCTGGGTTCTTTGGCCGCACAGGCAGCTGAGGACGGTGCTGCTGTGCAGTTGCAGGAAGATGGCAATGGCTTTTTAATAGCTGGGCCCCCCTCATTCATCTGCGTGTGCTGAGTTTATTTTGCCATTCGTCAAATTCCAACTCTAGGGAACCTGGGTTCGGAGTGGCTCTGGCGTCAGGATTAATGACCGGAGTGAATGACAGATCCCCCTTCTCCTCTGCACAGGCAGCACTGCCAGTGGTAAGCCCCACAGCCCACTCACCTCTGAAAGGCCCATTTCTCCATCTCTGCTGAGGCTGGAGGTAAAATATTTATTTGGGATCTCAGCAATACGCCACAGCTGCTTCTCCGTCTGGGACAGACAGTGAGCAAGCGTCTAACTGAGCAAGAGGATTAATGGCTCAACCCATGTTCCACTTTGCCAGAGGGAGGAAAGAGGAGGAAAAGGTGCTGGTCCTTTGCTTGGATGTTCTTTGGTGGAGAGCAGCTCTCTCCTGGGGCTCACGTTCCTCTGTCTGCCGCAGACAGGCCTCAGACTCACACAGACTTGAATAGGGTGCTGAAGGAATAGGGGGCTAGATGGCACAAAATATAACTTTCTTAGGCAGGAAAGGACATTTTGTAGAATCTTTAATTCCCAGAGGTTGTGAAAATCTTAAAATCCACCCAGTCCTAACCTCTGATCCTTGAAACCCTTCCAGAACATTTCTGTGAATATTTGAATACTTCCAGGGATGGGGAACTCACAAATTCTAGAAGCAGATTATTCCTTATTTGGGATAATCTGCCTATTGAAAGCATTTCTTAGACTGAATTGACATCTGTCTCTCTAGCTTCTACCCACTGGCCCAAGACTATCCTTAGAAACACACAGAACACATCCATTCCCTTTCTCCTTAATGCCCATCAGCAAAAAGAAAGTAATCCTGTCCTCTTCGAGATGCCTCTCCTGCAGGTTAAGCCCTCAGTCGGGTCTTTCGTGCTGGGTACTGTGGAGGCAAAAACGAGCAAGTCTAGTGAAGCAGGGTCACGTGCCTCAGGAGGCACACTTCAGATCCCTTTACCAGGCTGGCATTGAGAACGGGGTCCATACACGCCCACGGTAACATCTCCACCCGTCTGCTCATTCCCTTCCTAACACCCCAAACAGAGGACAGTTGCCATTTCAGGATCCAGGACATGCATTGGGCCATGTTTTCCTAGTGGGTAGGGCACAGTGGGGAAGGGTTCACAAGGTTTGTGTGATGTCCCCTTTGCAGTGTGGCCACTGTGAGGTGAGGAGGCCAGGCAGAGCTGGAACGCTCAGGGCAGGCTCAGCTATGCTTTCTCTGTTCTGCCTCTTCTGTGTGTGTAGCCAGGTCAACCCTACACTGTTGACCAGCCCTCTTAGGATCAGAAGCAAGAGGCCCCACTCCAGCCAGCAGCACGTGAGTGAGCGTGTGTGTATGTGCTCCAGTGTGACTATGCCAAGTGCACTGGGGACTGGCCCAGCTATGAAAAGGATGTTCCTTACTGACCTTGCCAGTCTTCTTTGGGTGTAACTCCCTAGTGCCAAGTGGATATTAGGAGGGCAGGATTCAGGAACTTCTGGGTTTTTGGCTTAATGCTACCTGGATAACAACACACCTCTTTCTGATCATCAGTTTCCCTGTGCCTCTTGAAGTGTGACATCCAGAACACAACTGAAAATCTACCTTAGAGAATAAAGATGTGTTCTCTGTAACAGAAAACAGGGACATCAGAGACAAACGGAGCACAGGCCTTGCCTGCCAGGGACAGAGGGGAAACATTGTCGCTTGAACGCATGGGCCTCTCTCCTCCTGCCCTGGAGGGAGTGGCTAAGGTGAGCGACAAACACAGGCTGGGTCTCCTCCCAATCTTTGCTATTGATCTGTGGGTGATGATGAGAAGCAGCTCAGAGAGAGTGAACTGGGGGTGCTCAAAGAAACAATGTCTGGAGGCACGCCCACAAGGAGAAGGTACTTGCTCATCTGAGGGGCCAGTGATTTGTCCAACCCCGTGTGTGGCAGCGCTTTCTGGTTATTTGGCAGAATGATTGTTAAGATAATGACAGTGGCTTCT
The DNA here is from genome assembly GCF_000696425.1 of Galeopterus variegatus. Taxonomy (NCBI): domain Eukaryota; kingdom Metazoa; phylum Chordata; class Mammalia; order Dermoptera; family Cynocephalidae; genus Galeopterus; species Galeopterus variegatus. The sequence goes on along the minus strand of NW_007727805.1, from coordinate 97,613 downwards.
AATGCCAGAAAATATGGAAGCAAGAAATGGGTAAGAGTGAAGAAGCAGGTAAGGATTGCTGGAGAGATAACAGCACTCAGGTCTCTGTGTTTGGAAGAAAATGCAGCAGTATCTATCAAAATTAAAAACATAACTACTCTTTGATCCGGTACTTCCTTTTTTAGGTATTTTCTCACAGATATACTTGTACATGTGGGTAAAGATACAAGGATATTAATTGAAGCATTCTTGGCAATATCCAAGATAGGAAGCGACTTACGTTTCCATCAGCAGGAGATTGGTTATACAAAATATGATCAATCCATAGGATAGACTACCACACAGCCTTGAAGGAGAGTGAAGGTGGTCTTGCTGTATTGATGAAACTATCTTTGAGACATAATAAGAAAAAATAAAGTAACACTACAGGACAGTTGCTTCCATTTGTGCAAAATAAAAAGGTTTATTCACAGACATAGGTAGCTCTATATGTTTAGACTATTTTTGGAAGAATGTACATAAAACTGGCAACACTGCTGACCTTGGCTTGGGAGTGGTCATGAGGGCGTGAGGAATCAGGGCCAGGGGGAGGCTTGCTTTTCTTTATATACCATTTTTCATCATTTAAATTCACGATCATAAGCTTGTGCTATACTTCTAACAAAAATAGTTCATAATGAAGAAGAAAGCATATGCCTTCCACACATCCACCAACTGCCGAGCTTCTCATTGCCCCGGATATTTACTGAACACCTAGTGTTTGCAGGATACTGTGCTAGCCCAATTAGGGGAGGGCGTGGGAAAGATGGCTCATGCTTTCAGGAAACCTGCTGTCCAGGTGAGGAGAGAAATATGTGTGTGCAGTTATTCTACAGGTCAGGGGAGAGAAAATTTAATCTTGAGTAGGAAACTGGAGATTTTATAAATCCGGTTTGTAAAGTATTGGTAGTAGAATTTTGAGACACAAAGATCGGTGAAAGGGGCACAGAGTTCCAGGTGGGGAGAACAAAGATATGGCGGGGGAAGTAAAAAACCATGTTGTGTCACCCCTGCAATGTGCCTTCTCAGCCACCTACCAGAAATACCTTCTTCTGGGTTAAGGCATTGCTTGCTTTTGGGAGTCTTTGTGGGAATACAGACACTTGCTTTTGACTGATATATGAAAGGATGGACTCAGCAGGGACACTAGCAAACCATGCCCCCGCCCCAGTCTGGATATGTAGCATTTGCCCATTTCCATGGAGTAAATATTCCCACCATGATTGACTTCAAGATATCAACACAGAATAGGAGTTGGGAAGAGATACACACTTGCCCTAGCACTCCACCAGATGAGTTCGAATCCTGGAGTGTCAGAACTAAGAGGGACATTAAAAAGAGTTTATTTGATGTTTGGGTTTTTGTGGGATTTTTTGGCAGCTGGCTGGTATGGGGACCGAATCCGTGACCTTGGTGTTACCAGCACCATGCTCTCCCAACTGTGCTAACTGGCCATCCCAAGGAGAGTTTAAAATGAGCCTTAGCTGCACATGAGGAAATTAAGGTGTGAGCAAAAGGTCAGAGGAAGTGGCAGAGTTGGGACGTTCTCTTCTATTTCTTAGAATAGTGCAATTTCTACATTTTCCTGGACGGCACTAATGCAATAGAGGGAACAGAACATGGGACAGTGTACTTCTGATGGAACAAAGGTCATGATGAAAAGCAAAGGGGTTTCTGAGAGAGAGCAGAGGTGGATAGGATTCTGGAACAGGTCCTGGGCCAAAGGAAGGCTCTGTGAGCTGGGGATCATATAAAAAGACCATAGCAGAGAGCAAGGGGCACAGACAGAAGAGGTTTTGGGTGAAGGGCTTGGAAGACACAATCCCCAACTACACACTTTTGCTCAGGACTGACTTTTCTTCCTGGAACAGAAACATAATGAGCTGATCTGATCCATGGAAAAGAAAAACTGGGCTAGTCCCATCCGTGGTCTTGATGATCTGTGTGCACTTGGGCAAGTCATTTCCCCTCTGCAGACATCAGAGCTTCCTCCTTAATGTGGGCCCCAGGGAAGGGCGATGATTTCCCAGCATGCTTTCAGTGGCTGTGAATCTGGCAGTTTAGTAAAGAAGCCTCAACAGCCATCCATGTGAAGAGCCGGGGAAAACCAGCGCAGCAAGGTGGATTTGCTTACTTATTTACACCCAATTTGGGATAAACAAAGAGAAATCAGAGCAGCAGAGGGCTAAGGAGAGGTTTGTTTTTCTAAGTTTATGGTAGGGCCAGGAAGTGAAAGATGGATTAAGGAGGAACAGTACAGAGAATCCTTTTTATTATGTCATACATTTAAAAAATGTGACAGCCCATGCTGAAAGCTCTTCAGTGGGGAGCCATTGCTTCTAGGACAAGGTCCAAGTTCCTTTGCACGGAGACTTTCATTGTCTGTCTTTGCCTACCTTTGCAGTCTCCTGTCCTGGGTCCCCCCAACCCTACCACCCCATCACTAAGCAATGCTCCAGGAGTGCTCACTGCCTGCTAACACCCTGCAGGTTTGGTGGCCAAGCTTTGCACACTCCTGTGCCTGGAACTCTCTTTCCTACTGCATCTGATGGGCAAACTTTTACTCACTCTTCAAAATCCTGTTCTAGCATTTCATCATCTTTCTTTAGACTTTCTCACAGGGCAGCCTCTCCCCTGCTCTGCCTCCAGATAGGGAACATAACTTCCTTCCCTGAGCTGCTGCTTCTGTGTGCATGTCCTTTTAATGGAAATATTGCAATTTCGTTGCAAGTTCTGTTTTTCTTTCTCCCATATCCCTGTGAACCCCTCAAGGGAAGGAAACTCCTATCTTGGCTCCTGAGGTTGAGATGAGCTAAGCTGATGCATGGATCCCAGATGCTGGTAAGGCCAGGAAGGATGAAGTGGGGAAAGCTGCTCCTGTAGTCCCCAGAGCTGCACCTGGGAGAGAGAAAGACTGAGGCATGCCAGGCAGACACAGAGACTCTTGCTAGAGGCCCGCTGGGAGCGCTGAGCTGCCCAGTCCCTCTGTTGTTTGTAGCTGAGCCCCCGAAGGAAATTGAGTGATGGTCCCAGGGGTAGGAGTGGAGGTGAGGGGGTGCGCAGGAGGGTTGCAATAATTTTGTAGACTAAGGTGAATGAAAGCCCTGTCCAAGTGGCTCCATGCTGAGCTTCAGTACAGTCATCCCAACCTAACTCTCTGAAAAGGAGGGTCTTCCACTCCCACAAAAATTCAGCCCACTGATAAGGGCTGAAGTGGATGCAGTGACACACCACTGACATCACCTTTTGGCATTGAAGGACTTACTCCCCCCACCTCTCTTTCCCTTCCCCATATGCTGATATCTCCAGAGCATGCCCTGATCAACTTCCTGCATGCGAATCTCCACTCCAGACTCAATCTGTAAGGTCAATGCCAGCCTGCTGTTAAGGGCTGCTGAGATTAGCAGGCTGGGCAGAGTCCCTATGCCAAGGTGATGATCTCTAGGGACAGTAGCAGGAACTGAGACTTCAGGCAGTAAGGTGATGTTGGCAGGATAACCAAGAGAGCCACAGAGAGGACAGGGAACTACAGGGCTCAGTAGAGTGGTGTGCAGCCCTGGCCACCAAGCAGTGGCCTGCCATGGCCATCTGGGGTGATCTCAGTGGCAGTGGGGAGGTGGTGTGTCACAATGGTGTGGGCTATCACCAGCACGGGTCTGTCCTGCAGGGTGTTTTCAGCCATGGCTATGCATGAGACACATTTAAAAAATACTGATTCTAGAACCATATCTTAAGAGATTCTGATTTAATTGGTTTGTGGCAAAGCCTAGGTCTTGGTATGTTTTAATGCTCACTGGAGAGTCCTAATGTGCAACTAGGATTGAGAACTACTGCGATGGTGGAAAGATGAAAAGGTCCGGAATCAGACAGAGTAGGGTTTTTACATCCTGGTCCTACTCATGGCTGGGGAACTTCAAGGTGTAGTTAATTTCTCTGAATTTTCATTTCCTCATCTGTAAAATTATGTAAATAATATGTATTTCATTGAAATGTTACAAAGGTAACCTACTAATAGTGATAACAATGATGGTGATAATACCCTTCAATCCATGGGGCTATTATCATGATCACTGTTACCACTATTTGTTTTTATATTTATCCTTTTGTCCCCCCTTTTCCAGGGTAGAGCACTCCATGGTATACCTGCCTTCCTTAGCCCCTGCCCCATTATGGGGGAATCCTCTCTAATTACCCTGGCTGCAGCTACCCAAAGTCCAGCAAACTGTGGCTGCACCAGCTTACTGGAAAACCAATGACTCTCCCGGGTTGACCAGATGACCAAATATTGGCACCCATGATCACACCTGTGCATACCCAGAATAACACACGCAGCAGCTCAGCCCTTCAGGTTGACACTGACGAGTGTGTGGCTCTGTGTGAAAAGCTAAGCAGGGTAGTGTCGCTCATTCACAGGAGCAGCAACTTAACGACTTCCTCAGAATTGCACCAGTTGCTGTGTGGCTTAGACAAGTCCTTCCTCTTCTCTGTGCTTCAGTTTCTTGCTCTGTAAAACATAGGTGGCTGATCTGGGAAAACAATAGTTCTATTCAATTAGATGCTGTTGGCTCTGCCCTCCCCAGGAGATGCCTTGGAGGGCTGACATCATCTCTGCCTTCCTCCAAGGAGACTCTGGGAAACGCCGCTTCGCGGCTGGGGCCCGAGTCTGTCTTGGCCACTGCCCACCCTGGCTTTTCTCCCCCCACCCTCCAAGGGTTGTTAAGTTTCCTCATTTCTTCTCCTGCCATGGAGAACTTTAAATAGCCTCTAGCACACTATGTGGCTGCCAGAAGTTGTAATTAAATAATGTCCAGCTGTCAGAAAAGCTATTACAAATGATCCTTTTGTCTGCACCACTGTCTGGGAAGCTGGGAAGGAGACGAACTAGAGGGATATAAATATGAAGGGCAGAAGTTCAGTGGGGAACCTGGGAGAAACAGCTTTTAGGGACCCTGAAAACCCCTCTAGGAATTAAAAGAAAAGTGTAATTAGTTCATGGAAGAGGTCCCAGCCCTGGCTCTGTGACTGGATTTGCACATAGATTAACCTGAAATGGATTCAGGAAGCTTGTGTCTTCATCTGGACCTGATTCTCCCCAGCTGCAACTAACATCCTCTTTTAAAATCCAGACAGGAAAGTAAACAGGGGACGGTGAACGTCAGCAATCAAGAGGAAGTTCTCAGATTGACTTTCATTATTTTCTCTCTCTTTTCCTGCTTCCTTTTGTCCTTTCCTCCTCTCTTTCAACAAACACTCTTGAGTCTTTATTATATTTGAAAGTTTTCTCTAAATCAGGAATATGGAGAGAAAATTTACATTTATTGAGCATGTATTAAGTGTTAGATAAATGATGTACATTACTACATTTAGGTTTTGTAACTCACCTAAGAGAAAGTTATTATAAAATTCAATATTGAAAATGAGGAAAGTGAGGCTCTTTGAGATTAAACAACTTTCCCAAGTCACAAGCCAGTCATTAAAGGGCTGGGGATTAGAACTCCATTAGCCTCTAAACTCCATGAGGGCCGAGGCTGTTTTGCAGATTGTCTTGCAAGGGTGCTGCATGCTGCCTGGCACAGAGAAGCCTTGAGGAATATTTATGGAAGAGGGAGAAGGACAGATGACCCCGACTCAGTTCTGCCAGACACCAAAGCCAGTGATCTTTCTAGCGGGGCATATTGTCTCTGGAGAGTACAGACAGGCAGGTATAAACCAGAGAAATGTATACAATAGTTGGGGGAAAGGAGTTGTTGAAACATGCACAAACATAGCTTGACTGGAAAGCAAAAGGTTGGTTTCAAGAGTCAGTGGGGAGGTGGAGCACGAGGGCTGTGCGTGTACAGAGGACGGAAGGATGACCCGCAGCTGCAGGACCGCGCAGCTTTATGGAGGGGGCCGAATCGGAACCTTGAAGGCTGAGTAGGATTTGGACATGGGTGCAGGGGGGGTTGATCACACAGAAGAGGTTGGGGAGAATCATAAGTAACCTGCCAGGGAGCAATGGTCAGGGCATGTGGGAACCACTTGGATTAGAATCTGAATCCCCATGGTGTCCTGGGAAGGCTCCTTGGGATTCATCTGGCTGTGGAGTCCTCCCTCCCATGGGTGAGTGAGAGGTGCTGGGGATAAAGGAAATCAGACAGAGTAACCTTGTCTGTGCGTGTGAGCATGTGTCTGTGCATGCAAGTACACTGAGGTGGGTGATTGGTGCTTCCTTCTGAGCTTGGGTGCCATGAGGCCCAAGTGAACTGTTTTCTGGGTGGAATCTGTCACTGTCAGCCTCATTAACCTTTATCTGGGCATTCTCAGAGGTACGCTGACAGCTTCTACTGCAGCAAAAAGGTACAAGTGGCTCCCAGAGTGTGCCTGTTTTGATGGAGAGAGGATGTAGATCCTGGCCTGCTGCGAGGAGACAGGGTCAGGTGCAGCACCATCAAAGGTGGTTGGTGGGGGCG
>NW_007727805.1:88523-90353 GCF_000696425.1 Galeopterus variegatus | reverse complement strand
GGGCGGGGGGGGGCGGGAAGCACAGGGACTTGGGAGCTAGAGGAAGCTCTCAAGAACAAGGACTCTGACTTTACTTCTGCTCTTCATTTGTCCCCAGCATCCTGCAACCTGCCATCCCCAGACATACAGAGCCCCTGGCCCAGTGCCCAGGGACAGTGAAGGCTTGTTGAGGCTGTTGTCGAGCTGTCTCTCACTTCTGCCTGACATTCCCGAAGTGTCAGGAACACTGGTCGTGGAACAAACAGCACAGTGGTTTGGGGGATCATTAAATAATTATTGCCAGCACACTTCACCTTTGTGGACAGGCTGTCTGGCAGCAAGGCCAGAGGAAACTCACAGGGCCATTTTAAGAGACATGGATACTCATAATGAGAAGGCCTGAGGTGGAAAGATTCAAGGTTGCTTGATAACAGCCCTCCCCACCGCAACCCAAGAGCCCAGCCATCACTATCTGGTGAGGGGACAAAACCCTTGACTGCCACAAAAACTTGGCTGTTCCATTGGTGGGGAGACCTTACAGCTGGATTTAGAGCAGGTGGTGTAGACAATTCTCCATGCAATAGGATTTCAGGGATAGGATGCATAATAGGTATGGAGTGTGGACCCTGAATGTAACATTTCTACCATCAGGACCAGGCTGGTGTCCTGCTGCCTGCCTGGAGGGTCTTGAGCATTTCTAAATGCTTCCGGGTCTTGGTTTTCTATTCAGAACCACTCATTCAGCAAGTACCCTGTGAGCACCTACTGTGTTCCAGGTGCCCTGTTAGGTGCTGGGGGGCAGGCAGCAGAGGAAAATATATGATCTCTGCCCTCATGGAACTTCTAGTCTAGCGGAAGTAAACAATAACACAAATAAATACATAGTTACACTTTGGAATAAATGTAATAAGGGAAAAGAACAGGATACTATGGGAAAACCCCTTAGAGGAAACAGGGAAGACCTCTTTGAGGAAGTGACTTATAGCTGATACCTGAAGTACAAGTTATCTGAGTCAGACTTGGAGGAAGAGCCTGTGCAAAGGCCCTGTGAAAGAGAATAGATTAGCATATTTTAGGAACTGAAGTTAAGCCTCTGTGGCCAGAATACAGAGAGCAAGGGACAAAGTAGAGTGACAGAAAGCCAGGGATGGAGGGCAAGTGAGGGGCCAATCATACAGGAGCCCACTGGCCGTAACAAGGATTTGGGACTTTACCCCATGATTGTTGGGAGACTATTGCTCAGTTTTGAACAGGAGTGTGATGATTGGATTCACAGGCTAAAAATAAAATAAGCAATAAGAAATTAAAAAAAAAAATAATGACAGAAACCACAAAAATGCTAGGGCCTCTATACAGGGGGAAAAAGATTTGAACAAGTATTTTTATGTTACAGAATCTACCCCATGGGAATAATCTGCTAGCAGAACAAAGAAATATGTGCAAAATTATTCATTTTGGTTAAGAAGAGCAAAACCATTCCGGCTGTTGTGTGAAGAGAATAAACACTAATAAGCACCGCCTGCTTCAGAATCAAATGAGAGAAGGGTTTGAAAGGGCTTTGTGAGTGGGAACGTGCAATACACATTTGAGAGGGACCTGGAAGTCCCCCATCCTCCCACTCTCCATCCGCTCCCAACAGCACCTAAATGCTGATTTTTTCAGAAGCTTAAAGCTTTAAATCTATTAAAAGGGAAATGTCCTAGGGAGGCTTACACTTTGGACTAAGTAAGATGAAGACAGGGCCTCAGCCCCTGACTTCTTGAGCTAAGCAAGAAGCAGGGATTCTCAACCCTGGCTGCCTTTAGAAATACCTGGTATGGTAGCTTCAAAAATGGCCCCCAAAGAATCTTA
>NW_007727805.1:86109-88095 GCF_000696425.1 Galeopterus variegatus | reverse complement strand
GGAACGTGCAATACACATTTGAGAGGGACCTGGAAGTCCCCCATCCTCCCACTCTCCATCCTCTCCCAACAGCACCTAAATGCTGATTTTTTCAGAAGCTTAAAGCTTTGAATCTATTAAAAGGGAAATGTCCTAGGGAGGCTTACACTTTGGACTAAGTAAGACGAAGACAGGGCCTCAGCCCCTGACTTCTTGAGCTAAGCAAGAAGCAGGGATTCTCAATCCTGGCTGCCTTTAGAAATACCTGGTATGGTAGCTTCAAAAATGGCCCCCAAAGAATCTTATCTCCTGGTCTACAAGCCCCTACATAGCCTCTCCTACACTTAACAGGACTATCCTGTGTGACCAAGAGGGTATTGTGCAGATGATGGAGTGTGACTTCTAATGCTTGGTCATAAAAAACACTGTGGCTCTGTCTTGCTTGCTCTGTCTTGGATCACCTGTCCTGGGGGAAGCCAGCTGCCATATTGTAAGGATGCTCAAGCAAATCTACAGAGAGGACTGTGTGGCAAGTAACTGAGGCCTCCTGCCAACAGCCATGTGAGATCCTCCAGTCCCCTGCTGGTGTGTTCTCTGCAAGCTCATGAGATGCCCTGAGCTGAAGCCATGTAGCTACGCCACTCCTAGATTCCTGATCCACAGAAACTGTGAGACAACTCATGCACATTGTTTTAAGTCATTAAGTTTTGGGGCAGTTTGTTACTTCTTATTAGATAACTAATGCTTCTGGGGAGCTTTAAAAATATTTCTGCTCAAGTTCCACCCTCAGAGATTCTTTTTGAAAATTTCATTTTTATTTATTTTTTGACTGGTAAGGGGATTGCAAACCCCAGCACGGTGTTGTCTGCACCACGCTCAGCCAGTGAGCGCACTGGCCATCCCTCTATAGGATCTGAACCCGCGGCCTCAGCACTACCAGCGCCACACTCTCCCAAGTGAGCCACAGGGCCAGCCCTTGAAAAATTTATTTTAATGGATGCATTGTAATTGTACGTATTTGTGGGGTACAACTTGACGTTTTGAACATACGTGTGTGGTGTAATGATCTGGTCAGGGTAGTTAGTGTATCCGTCATCTCATGCGTTGTGGAGAGAACATTCAAAAGTCTCCCTTCTAGCTATTTTGTAATATACAATACTTTACTGTTAACCAGGCACCCTACTGTGCAATAGAACACCAGAACTTATCCCTCCTTTCTAATTATAATTCTGCACCCATTGGCCAGTCTCTCCTCATTCCCCCCCCCCCCCACTTCCCCAGTCTCTGCCATCCCCAGAGACTCTAATTCATTTGATCTGGGGTAAGGTCCAGGCAACAGTATGTTTAAAAGTCCCCAGATGACTTTAACATGCAGCCAGGATTGAGCACCACTGGACTAAGGGATCAGGCAGGTCAACAGAACAGAGATTAGGTGCAGGGTATTGCCTCAATCCCTAGAACTAGAATTTGGTTTATTCGGAGGATACTATTTGGGGAGAGGTCTAAAGCCCAACTGTGGATCAGAGCCAGGGTCACAGTGGGCTGGTAGTCAGTTGTCTTAGTGTCCACATGTCCATAGCTTTTGACAGTGGGATCCCTAGATTTCCCTAAGGACACAGGACTAAGGAATGAAATAAAGTGGCCCTAGCTGAGGGGAGAAGAGAGGTCCAGAGCCAGACAGGTAAATCTGCTTCCACAGACCAAAGCTCTGGCCTGTGATCCTCCCTGCTGTCCCGCACCCTCAGAATGAAGGGGTGCAGGATGCCCACTTCTCCACCGATGGACACATAGCCTTCCACCTTCCTCCCACCTGCCATTATGTTTTCTGTCCAGACCACATTCCTGCCTCTCAATGTTCTCTTTGAAACTTATGAGCCACGATGGCAGTGGATTCTGAAAACCTCCCTCTGTCCTCAAATTTCCATGACGGATGGGACATTGTTCCTGTCTCTGAACAATAACTCAGGAGGCCTGCTGTCTCTTTTCTCTCTACCTCATGTTATTTCC
>NW_007727805.1:83553-85286 GCF_000696425.1 Galeopterus variegatus | reverse complement strand
GGCAGAATTCACTGTCTGCAAAATACATCCTTGACCCAACCCTACTCCACATCCTGGCCCTACTCTTTCTTTTCACAGACCATACATAACTCTTCCCTTTACTGTCCCAGCCTACTGTGTGCTTCCACCCTATCTTCAGAACCAGGGCTTTGATTTGCTTTCTCTTTGGCTGCCCGACCCACTTAAACCCTGGTTCCTGGCTGGTCTTATCTTCCTGGCTTCTGCCCGGGTCGTGTTCAGACTGGCCTCCATGCAGTCACTTTTCTGACAATTGGACAGACTTCAATGCCTTCTTATGAACGGAGTCCACAGGCAGCCTTCACATTTTAAGGCTTCCATGGGACCAGGAACTGGACTGAGGAGGCCTGGGAAGGAAACTCAAATGCCAGAGGGAATCCCAGGAGACAAAACTGGAAAAAGCAGAGGCATCAAGAGCAGGGCATCTAGGATTCAGAATGGAGGGAAATAGCACAAAACATTGGGTAAGTAGGTAAGGGGCTCTTGGAGATTCTCCGTTGTGTACACTGACCCTACAACCAGAGTCACATATTTAGATGCCTTCATGAAGATGTAGGCTAGGAAGATGGTGTAAATAGGTCAAGTGGCTGGTGAGATATAGTGACCTGGAGAGCTCGCAGCCATCTCCTGGGGATGCTGCTACCTAGAGAAGGTGGGTCCAGCCTAAGCAGACATTGGAATGTCTCAAGATAAGCCAATAACCTGGATTTTAACGGAAAATAGTTTGCAGTTCAAATAAAAACCAACAACCAAAAAACTCCTATATATAATTAAGATGAAAGCAGCATGCCTTTTGAATTTCACCAGTTCCTCATATGAAGACAAACAGAGAATCCAAAGCTCCCCAATCCCACGATCATTTATAGCAAACGGTGATATGGAATTTCCTGAACCCTAAAACATGAGTGGGAGAGGACACACTGCTAACAGCCACAAGCCCCATAAGGCAGAAGCAAGAGAAGCAGTGAGGTGTCTGATGNGAATTAGAAAGAAAAGAAAATAATCATTTCAGAAATGAAGACCAAACCAGAAAAAAACAGAAGAGTAAATAAATACAACAGATAATGCCTTAATAATAACAGAGGGTGAGAAGGAGAAAATTTTTAAAAATCAAAAAGAAGTAAAAAAGAGAGAGAGAGAGATAAAAGGTATTTGAAAGAAAATAAAAATACTGAATAGAGGCATAGAATATCTGGGACATAGTAACAGGAGTCCCTAAAAAGAAAACCAAAGCAAGAAAACAGATTAAATACTAGAAATTATAATTCACGAAACTCTCCTGACATAATTATAATGAAAATCTGAACCTGTGTATTGGAAGAACACAAATACATAGTGTACCTGAAATATTGATCCTGAATGGCCAATGCCAAAATACATTCTGGCAAAACTACTGCACTTTAAGATGAAGAAATTAGTTAGGCATCTAGACAAAAAGAGAAAATAGCTTATAAGGGAAAGGAAAATTAGGTTATCAGACTTTTTGACAAAACGCTTTATGTTAGCAGAAAATGAAGTAATATTTTTAAAGCACTTAAGGAAAGAAAAAAAAATACAATTCAAGGATTTTAAATCCAGAAAAACTGACTTTTATGTACAAAGAACATAGGTAACTTATTGGTATTTGAGAACTCAAGAAATACTGTTCTTATGAGCTCTTCTTGAGAATTTACTAGAGACTTCAGATAAACAAAATAACCAAAGATATTAAGTAT
>NW_007727805.1:73809-83458 GCF_000696425.1 Galeopterus variegatus | reverse complement strand
GTATAGTATGCAATGGGTATACGAACTGAAAACATAGATGCGGTACGACTACAAACATTTAGGGAGCCATTAGGAAAATATATGATGATTTTTTTCTGATTATTTCCAATTATCATATTTGTGGTGGTGGTTGAGGCTTTTGAGTGGGTAATGTGAGAAAGCAAATGATTAATTATGGAATATTGTAATCTTTTCATCTTCTGAGTCCTCAAGGAAACAGGACATTCGGTTTGGAAGGAAGGAGATACAGATGTAATAGGGAAGAGATTAAGTAAAACCCAGTAGTTTTGAATTGGAATTGGAAGTGTGAGGGTAATTCAAAAAATTCGTGGAGATATAGAATTAAAAGATAATATGAATCTTCCCACTAACTTTTTGAAGACCCCTATTGGTATTAGTATCAGTGCAGTATATATATTCTCCAATTATGTCCACTGGGAAGGTCTAGAAATGGTGATCAACCCAGGAGCAATGGGCATCCCTAGTATACAGACTGTGGTCTTCAAATACCATTTCTCATTAGAAGGAATCAGGGCTTCTTGAGACACAGCAGATTTCAAGTCTGAGGCCGGAAATGTACAAGATAAGTTCGGCATACCCTGTCCTAGTAAATAGCACACAGGTTATCAGAGACCACCAGAATTATGTTAAAGGGTGCAGGTGCCAACTGAAAGAGTGCCCACTGGCCGAAGATGAGTCCATTTGAGCTTCAGTAAGGATAATAATTGAAATGAATTAAAACCCATCACACATAAATTCATGCATTCATAATTATATTTATATATTAATAGTTTTATAAATGTATATTAAAATATAAATATAAAGCATATATTTATATTTTTATAAATGCATATTAAAATGCAAATATAAAATATATATTATATATGTATCTATATAAAAATATATATATGTGTCAGCTTGAAAAGGTCATAGTGAGATAGTCATTATCTTGAAATCTGCCAAAGAAAGGACATGGATCAAATATTTATCCTGCTTTCCTATGAGGGTACTTCAAAAAATTCATGGAAAAATGGAATTAAAAGATAACACAAATCCTCCCATGAACTTTTTGAAGACTCCTTGTATATGAACTAGAGGGGAAGTGTCTTTTTATAGAAGTATCCCAACTACTAAATGAAAAAGAAATGATTGAATTAGGACATCACTGTTTACATCCCTTAACAAATTATTGAATCTAGGCACTGAGCCTCCACGGCTAACAACATGAAAGGAAAATGAGACATTAGTTGCCTCCTAATGTACCACTGTGGTCTGACCAAAGGGGTCACACCTGAGTNGCTCTTCTTGAGAATTTACTAGAGACTTCAGATAAACAAAATAACCAAAGATATTAAGTATTGGTGGTGAGCATTAAATGCACAGAGGCCTTATAAAACTAAGATCAAATGTAGATTGAAAGGGAGAGCGTATAGTATGCAATGGGTATACGAACTGAAAACATAGATGCGGTACGACTACAAACATTTAGGGAGCCATTAGGAAAATATATGATGATTTTTTTCTGATTATTTCCAATTATCATATTTGTGGGTGATCAGACCTCTGGACCCCTTTGCCAATCTGCAGGAAATGCAGAGGACAGTGGAATGAGCTGAAAACTGCACAAGTGAACAATCAGCTGAGCCCAGACTGTAGGAATCAGGTCAGATGACTCAGGTACTTCAACAGATACATTGTAAAAGAAGGAGAAAGAGATGGGTAGCAACCTGCCATGCCTTAAAACACATCCCAACATTTTAAAATGGTCAAGACTAAGAGGTAGTCATTAGGGATGATCACTTGGGTGATGATAAAATCATAAAGAAAACACAAAGAACTGTTTACTATACATATTGGAATATAGTTAGTTACTCTGAGGGGTGAGAGGAAGTTGTGACTATGATCAGACCTCTGGACCCCTTTGCCAATCTGCAGGAAATGCAGAGGACAGTGGAATGAGCTGAAAACTGCACAAGTGAGCAATCAGCTGAGCCCAGACAGTAGGAATCAGGTCAGATGACTCAGGTACTTCAACAGATACATTGTAAAAGAAGGAGAAAGAGATGGGTAGCAACCTGCCATGCCTTAAAACACATCCCAACATTTTAAAATGGTCAAGACTAAGAGGTAGTCATTAGGGATGATCACTTGGGTGATGATAAAATCATAAAGAAAACACAAAGAACTGTTTACTATACATATTGGAATATAGTTAGTTACTCTGAGGGGTGAGAGGAAGTTGTGACTGGCAAGGGGCACATGGTGTTGTGAGGCACCCTCCCACAAGAAATGCACTTAAACGCCACTCGTGCAGAAAAGGGCAGTTTATTCACTCCAGTTGGCCAGCGTCTGTCTCCCAAGGTGCAACCAAGGAAGAGTGGCCTTGAGCCTTGGTCTTGTAAGGTTTTTAAAGGCAACAACACATCCCGTTGGCACACGGGTTTGTCTAGGTGCACAAAGCAAGCTAGGGGGTAGGTCACAGAGGGCTTTCGAGCAGTCAAGCTTACAAATTTTCATTGTGTATGGTTCCTGTTCCCATGTAATAATTCACTGTGTATGGCTCCCATTTCTATGCAATTGTTTTTTCTTTCTATGAGAAGGTCAGTGGTTTCTCATGCGGGGGGGGGGGTAGTCTGTAGGTCAGGCAGGGGGTAAAATGGAGTTACTTAGGTTAAGCAAGCAATTCTACAGAAGCAGATTGCATACGTTATGAGGGAGCTCTATTTCAATGGAAGGGACTTCTGGGGCCACTGGCAAAGTTTTGTTTCTTTATCTGGGTGGGTGGTTATGAGGACATTTGTCTTCAATAATTTCTTCAAGCTATGAATTTATTTTGCGTGGTTTTCTGTATTTGTTTTAGTTTAAAATAGAAAGTTTGTTTTTTGTTTTTTCTAAGCCACGTGTATATCTAGTCAAAAGAAAACATATCTGCTGGTCGACCTTGGTCATTAAGACCTTCAGGTTCAAATTCTGCCTTGGAGGACTGGGTCTCGGATGTAACGTGGACTCCCAACTGCATGTTCCCTCTGGTCTTTTACATTTGAGGAGACGATCCAAAGAATAGGTAAAGGTCATGAGAGTAAACGACACGCTTTTATCAGGCAGCCAAGAATCAGCTGAGCAATAAAATATAACTTGGCCCAGTATAGAGGGCTTCCTGCATTTGACATTTCTATTTTATTTCTAAGCAGAAGCCCTCTGGGGTCACACAAAGTCCTAGAAAATGTCACGAGAAATGAATATTTATAATGGTGGCTCCATATTTTTAGGCAATTCTATTTTAACAACACCCAATATGAAAAATTTCAGGTTAATGGTAATATTTCCATCACAAAAAGAATCTCCCCTTTAAAGAAGGGTTCAGCTTCACATTTCCTTTAAACAGCAGCTTGCAGGATAAGGTAAGCATGTTTATAGAACTGTAATTCCTTCATAGGGTGGAGGGGACATGGGCCGTTCATTGATTGTGCCACCCCATGGACAAACGAGGCAGAGTTTCACAAAGAGGACCCCTGGCTGGGAGGGTTGTGATATGCATAGTATAGCAAAGAGCTGGGAAATGTCAATCATCACATACTCCCCAGGCCCAACTCTCCAATTTACTTCTTCATAAACTTGAATCTTCCCAAAACAAGACAGAGCATGTGCTGAGAAAATCAGGTTAGTTCAGAATTTCTGAATCGTTTTCTTGAACACATTGAGTTAACATTTATCTCAGTCATTATGCCAGTTAGTCATAAAAGCAGTTTTTGCTATTTTGGGCTGCCTTATCTGAACTTCCTTCCTATATTTTCTCTGTGGTATGCATTTTGGTGGGAAGGAGAGACTATCTTTCACTATAAAAGGTGAAAAGGCCATTTTAAGTACTCATTTTTCCCAGTGTCTTTTGTGGCTAGGGAACAGGCGTGTGACTTGTGCTCCACCACCCAGAAACACGCACTGCAGGCAAAGGATCGATGATGGTGGGGAATTCTTGCAGCCATGGTGGCAGTGGGCAGCAGCGTCCCATTTAAGGGACAGCGGTGAGAGTGCAAACTTCAGTCTCCCCTGCATGGTGTTGGTAGGTGCAGCATCTTCACTGGTCTAGTTCTAGAGTGTGGATGCTGCTGCACACACAGCCTCTGTTCCTGCTCATTTTCTGAGAGTGAATCTACAGTCTTCTTGGCAATTCTTTGAGCTACCCAGTATTTTTCAACAAATGTCTTCTCTGCTTAAGCCATCTGGAGCCTTTTGTGTGTGAGTGACTTTCAGCTTAAAGACCTGGTTGATGCCATGGTCTGAAACAATGTCGTGACAAGCCACTTGTAGTGAAAGAAGACAAGGTCTCAAAGAAGACGGCTAAACTGATCTTTATGAGAAGAGAGGAATTTTTTTTTTTTTTTTTGAACTGGGGGAGGAGTGAAGGAAAGTGAGAAGAAAGAAGAGAGGGTATGGAGTTGAAGCAATGTTAAGAATAGGGGTTGGCATGGTTCAAGTACAGTGGTTTCCAGTGTTCTAGGGTAGATTACCCCCCTCAATTCCTTGCTTCCTCAGCTCCACAGGATGACCAGAGTAAAGTCTCCTCCATCCTCGTCAGTGCTTATGTGAGTGGGGCTTGGAGTATGTTGAAATCGGGGAGAGTCTGAGTTTCACAAATGGGTTGTATGAAGTCAGACAGAGGAGACATAAGAAAAACCAGAAGCCCAGAGCTGGAGGACAACTGAAGAGAATTGAAGTCCTCTGGACATTGCGAACATCTTTGGACGGGGATTCTACAGAATAATGAATAGGATTCAGGAGGTCACAAGACCTGGGCTGGCTCTGGAGCAGTGGAGGAAGCTTTGCCTCCAGTGTGGGAAGCAAGGACAAGGCAGAGAGTAATGACTCCAGGGAAGGGGGTGTGGATGGGAATCCAGGCGAGGACAGGAAAAGGCAATGGGCAACACCCAGCTGGAAGAAGGAGACACAGAGCAGAACAACTGCGTTAGGGCAGGCTTGCATCTTCTTGTTTTTAAGCAGATATCTTGAGGTATAATTTACATACCTGAAATTCACCCCTTGTAAATGTACAAGTCAATGTTTTTTGAGTTGTGCAGCCATCATCATAATCCAGCTTTAGAACGTTTCTGTCACCTCAAAACATTTTCTTATGCCTATTTACAGCCAATCCACCTCCCTGTCCCCTGCCTCAGGCAAACAGTGATCTGATTTCTGTCTCTATATATCTGCCTTTTGTGGAAATGCTGTACAAGTGGAGTCATACAATATATAGCCTTTTGGATCTGGCTTCTCTTACTTAGCATGGTGCGTTGAGTTTCTTCCAAGATGTAGCATGCAGCAGTAGTTTGCTCTTTTTTGTTGCTGGATGGTATTCCATTGCAAGTGCTCATAGGCAAAACATTCTGTTTATACAGCTGATGGACAATTGGATTGTTTCCACTGACTGTTGTTTGCACTGACTGTCATGAATAATGCTGACATAAACAGTTGCACACACGTCTTTGCATGGTCATGTTATTGTATCTCTTGGGTAGATACTTAGGAATTGCTGGGTCACATGGTAACTCTGTGTTTAACCTTTTGAGGACCTGACAGACTGTTTTCTAAAGTGGCCGTATCACATTATATTCCCACCAGCAATGAGGGAGCATTCCAGTTTCTTTACATCCTCACCAGCACCAGGTATTGCTGGTCTTTCTGATTAGAGCCATTTTAGTGGGTATGTGGTGATATCTCATTATGGTTTCCGTCTGCATTTCCTAATGACTGATGATGTGGAGTATATTTTCATGTACTTATTAATCATTCATGTATTTTCTTTGGTGAAATGTCTATTCAAATATTTTACCTATTAAAAAAGTAGGTTGTTTGTTTTCGTATAATTGAGTTCTTTGCATATTCTAGATATGAATTCTTTATATTACTTGCAAATATTTATATTCCTTGCAATATTTATATTCCTTGTAAATATTCTCTCCAAGTCTGTGCCTTATCTTTTCATTTTCTTAATGATGCCTTTTGAAAACCATTTATTTTGGAATTTCAGACAAATTCCAATTTATCATTTTTTTCTTTATGAACTATGCTTTTGATGTCATATTTAAGAAGTTTTTATCTAACATAAATTCAGAAAGATTTTCTCCAACAAAGAAGTTTCATAGTTTTAGTTTTTACATGTAGGTCTATAATCCATTTTGAGTTATTTTTTGTATATAGTGTAATATAAGGGTGTAAGTTTATTGTTTTGTATGGCATGTTGGCATTTGAGAAAACAGGAATGGGAAGGTCACTTTTACCTTGACCCTTCTACCTAGAGGAAAGGAAAGTCCTTATCTCTGCAGTCACAGGGACACAGAGAAGAATCTGAACAAACGGTCCTTGCCAATTCCCACCCCTGCAGTTTATTACCATTAGGTTCCACCTCCTTTGTCCAGTCATACTTCTGCACACCTATCCATTCTTCATCAAATCTAAGCATAAAAACATACAGGTTTCCCTGTTTCTCTGGGTCTTTATTTCTGAAGGATCCCATATCACTTAAAACTTATATTAAATAAATTTGTTATGCTTTTCTCTTATAACTTTTCTTTCATTATAGGTGCCTCAGCCATGGACCTAGTGATGGGTGAGAAAAGATATTTGTTTTCAACCCTTACAATATATTGCTATTCAGTGGTCCCAACACCATTTGTTGAATAAACCATACTTCCCCCACTAAATTGATTTGGCACCTTTGTCAAAAATTGACTGCAACTGGAAGGATTCATTTTTGGACTCTCAGTTCTGTTCCATTGGTCTCTCTATATGTCTATTCTTATATCAGTACCATATTTTCTTCTGTTTTGAAATTAGGTAGTTTAAGTCCTCCAACATTGTTCTACTTTTACAAAATAATTTTGGCTGTTTTAGATCCTTTGAATTACTATATAAATTTTGTAATCAACTTGTCAATTTCCTAAAAAATCCTGATGGTATTTTCACTGGGATTGAGTTGAATGTATTGATCCATTTGGAGAGAATACTGAGTCCTCTAATCCATGAGTATAAACTGTCTCTTTATTTATTTATATATTTTTAAATTTCTGTCAGCAATGTTTTATAGTTTTCAGTGATCAGGTTTTGCACTACTTTTGTTAAATTAGTCTCAAGTGTTTTACTCTTTCTGTTGCCATTGTGAATAAAATCATTTTCCTAATTTAATTTTTAGATTGCTTATTGCTAGCATATAGACATACAATTCATTTTGAAAACTGATCTTCAATCCTGCACCTTTGCTAAATATGTTTCTTATTCTAGTAGCTTTTTTCTTTCTTTCTTTCTTTTTTTTTTTTTTGCAGACTCTGTAGGCTTTTCTACATAAAGGAATAAAAACAATTTTGCTTTTTCTTTTCTTATCTGTGTGCCATTAATTTCTTTTTCTTATCTTATTGCACTGGTTAGAACCTCTAGTATAATGTTGAATAGGAGCAGTGAGAGCTGACATGCTTGCATTTTTCTTGATCTTTCGGGAAAAATGTTCAGTCTTTCACCATTAAGTATTATGTAAACTGTAAGGTTTTCATAGATGCCTTTTATCCAACTGAGGAAGTTCTCTGTCATTCTTAGTTTATGGATAAAAAGTTTATTATAAATGGCCTTGGGTTTTATAATATGTTTTTTCTGCACCTATTGTGATTCTGTGGTTTTTGCTCTTTATTCTATTAATATGGTGTATTACATGAATTAACCAATCTTGCATTCCTGGAACAAATCCCCTTGGTCATGGTGTATAATTCTTTTTATATATTGATGAATTCAGTTTGGTAGTATTTAAAAAATTTTGCACCTAAGTTCATAAGGAATATTGGTCTGTAGGTTTCCTTCTTGTGATCTCTTTTTCTTTGGTATCAAGGCAATACTGGTCTCATCAAATGAGTTGGGAAGAATTCCCTCCTTTTCTATTTCCTGAAAGAATTTTTGTAGAATTAGTATAATTTCTTCTTTAAAACTGTAATGGAATTTATGGTGAAACATCTGGGCCTGAGTTTTGTTCATGTGTGTGTGTGGTGGTGGGGGGGGTAAGATTTTTAATTATTAATTCAATTTCTTTACTTATTAGAGAGAGAGAGGCCTATTCAGATTTTCCATTCCTTCTTGAGTCAGTTTTGGTAATCTGTGCCCATTTGCCTGAACTTAATCTGCAAAATCTGTCATTCTCTGCTGTGCAGCTGCATCCGTATCTGGTCAGTTTCTTAAAATATTTGTGTTTTTTATATTTTAGCCTAGTTTCCTAGGGGCTGCCCTCTTTCCTACCTAGCCTAGTAGTCACCTAACAATTGGGCAGAACTTGTGCTCAAACATCTCTAGCCAATAAGCTTTCCTCTGCAGGTGAATATGGGAGTGCATGAAACATTCTGGCAGTTTTTGAGTCTGCCCTGGTTTTGCTTTCCAGTGGGCCCTCTCAGGTCTTCCTGCATGTTTGAGCAGCCTCCTGGTTAGGGAGAGATGTGTGGGGAGCTTAGTGTCTCATTTCCGGAATATCCCTGCTAAACCTCTGGCTAGCCCTCTGGTCTGTGGTTCGCCTCACCTGGGATCTCAGCCTGAGGCTGGGAGAGCTGCAGGCTCCCACTCAGTGCTGGCAGTGGGTTTTGCCTTCTACTCCCAATCACGCCAGCCCCCCTCGCAGGGAAGCTGCCGGGTTTCATGGCCAGCAAGAATGCCCCAGACTCTCACTGTTCTTACCTGGAGTTCAGAAGTTTCTCCCAAATAAACTATTCTCAATTTGTTGTTTGCCTTTGGCCAATTTCAAGAGCTCTGAAATGGCTGTTTTTGACAATTTCATCTAGTTTTATAGTTGTTTTTGCAGAGAAGATTTATCAACTTCTTCACTCCTCTACAGCCGGAAGTCCCCTCAGTCTTTTTAAAATTCCAGGTGTGCGACCTGCCAGCTAGGCTTCTCCTTGTTTTAAGGGTGCCACTGGGCATCTGGAAGTCAAGGAAAATAAGCTTTTTTGAACAAGTCAGGACTAGAAATGATGCCAGGGAAGATGTGAGTTGGAGCAGCAGAGGGACGGGGAGGTGGTGGGAGACCAAGAGGTGGCAGAGATAGTGACAAGGGGTGGGACAGCGAGGCAGAGGGAGCCAAGAACAAAACACACAATTTACTGGAAAATACAGAAAAAAATAAGTAAAAGCCTAAATTACATCCCTTAATGCCACCAACCCAACAGCCACAGTTCCCATGAGTATTTCTTCCCAGGCTCCCCCTGGTTTGGATTGCCAGTCCTCTGCAGAGTGGGCAGGTGTTGGGATTGAGTGGGGATACAGCAGGTTAGGGCAGGGATGGGAAGGTACTGGCCATGGCACAGGGAAGGTGAAGTGGCAGGGATCATGTGCCACTGGGAAGTGGAAATAGCTGGTGTGCCTGCCTCGGCTTGGGATAGGTCCACTAAGCAGAGACCACAGCTCACCCCTAGTTGACCTCCAGCTCAGCTCTAATTTTCTGATCTCCAGCTCTGCTTGGACTTTCATGTAAAGATTTGGTCCTAATGTTTTAAATCAGGGGCTGGAAAATGATAGCAGCAGGTCGAATCCACCGCATCACTCTGTAAATAACGTTTTATGGGCACACAGCCACACCTGTTGTTTACACATCTCCTACAGCCACTTTTATGCTGCATGGACAGGGCTA
>NW_007727805.1:43785-73660 GCF_000696425.1 Galeopterus variegatus | reverse complement strand
GCTGGAAAATGATAGCAGCAGGTCGAATCCACCGCATCACTCTGTAAATAACGTTTTATGGGCACACAGCCACACCTGTTGTTTACACATCTCCTACAGCCACTTTTATGCTGCATGGACAGGGCTACATGTCACCACTATGGTAACAGAGACCGTATTGCCCACAAAGTCAAAAATATTTACTACCTGGCCCTTTATAGAAAAAGTCTTTCAAACCCTATTTTAAATTAAAACCATGGTAGCTAAACCCCTTGAGGCATGGTAATGTGGATAGAACATCACATCTAAGATCAGGAGATATGGAATCAAGACCAGGACAGCTGCATACCAGCAGAAGCACCCAGGACAAGCCATTGGTCCTCTCTGGACACAGATCTACTGTGAAGTGGGGATCAGATGACCTAGTCTGTCATGTGGGGTTGTTCAAAGAAAACTACCACATGTGAAGGCATGTTGCAAACCATGTGGCACCATACACATGCCGTTCATCCTGAGGTTTGTAGACCCTCACTTTCTCTTCTAAACCACCTGCTTTGGATCTGTTCTTCTGGGGACCAATGCTACCTTATGTACCTTTTGTGTGCCTGAGTCTGTGATGTAGCATTCTCATAGGCACTTTTCCTTGACTTGAAGGGGGAACAGGAGATGATTTCTATTGTAGAGCAGAGAGACAGGATGAGGGGACTCTAAGAAAGTGAAGGCCCCCTGTGCAGTAGGCACACTGGCCAGCCGCAAGGGGTGGTGTGAGAGCCTCTTTTCCTCCCCAGCATCCCTGGTGGAGAAGGCCATCATTTGAGTAAGTCTAGATCTTGTGAATTATTTTTTTCCTTGAAGAATCTAAACATAGCAAAGCCTATAACAACAGCAAGGATAATTCAGTGGTCGACGGGAAACTGAAATTTGGATAAGAGTTTATTAATAATTGCAGCACAGAGGTAGAACTCGGGGCCTGTAATGACCATCCTCTGTAGCTAATTTCCATAGCAAGGAAACATGAATTCTCAGGCAGGTGGTCAAATTTGAGAGAAAGTCTCTGGACAGCTGAGATTAGGATTCTGGGTGTGGATTCTCGAAGGCATCTGTAGTCTTCAGGCAGGTCTTCTCAGTGGGGAGGTGGCAGTCTACAGGTGGGGGGTGGACAAAGGCCACATCTTCTCCCCCACTTTGGTGTCTGTAGTTGAATTACCTAAGAGGAGCTGTGATCTCTGCTTCCTCTCTGCCTGCCCTGGTGAGTTCACATCCTGGTGCATGAGTGACAGGATCCGGAGTTTGTTGATTACACGTAATTGCCTGTAGTTGAATGGCAGGGGGTACCTGATGAGGCCAGAAAGGGTAAGGCTAAATGCATCTGAAGGAAAGCAGGGTCACAGTCTGTCCCGGTGGCAGATGTGTCCCAGGTGGCCCTCCTAGAGACACCATTAACCAAGGGGAGATGTCAAGGGGGCCCGTCAAAGAGGATGTACTTACCGGCATAGTCATTTGTTGAAGCACTACCAGAAATGGAGAAGTCAGGAGATCGGAACCAAATGGTTGGAGCCATGAGTGTGGGGTCAGGTCGGATAATTGGAGGGGCCAGGCAGGAGGGAGGCCAGAGAGACAGTGAGGGCCAGCCAGGAAGAGCAGGGCAGTGGGGACAGGTGTGAACGGGGAAGGCCGCTTTCTCACCATCAGCCTGGAACACTGAGTGTGATGAGCTACTTCCCTTCTGGTTTTTAATAACAGAAACTGATCCTGCTGCTTCAGGGGAGGAAAAAACGAGGTTAGGGGGTTGGTTATTGAAGGGATAATAGAGATATCTTATAGAATCAAACGGGCTGAAATGCCAGCCAAGGACAACCTAGAATCAGGAGTTAGATTACCGTGGGGAAAACAGGCATCGGCCTCTCTCTGGCTCCTGCCTCCTACTCCTCTTTACGTCTCCTTTATTTTTATTTTTCATTGCCAAGTGACATTGTTGGCTAATCAGGCTGTGGCTGGGCTGCCAGTGGCTCCTGAGTTGACACGTCTTCAGTTTTGGCTACCTGGAGAGGCTGAGTTCCTTTTCTCAGAGCTCAAATTTCTGGGAAGGATTCTGGTGGGCCCAGTTCTGGTCATGTGACCATTGGTTAGGGTCACACTGAAGAAAAGCACGACAGCCCCTGTAGTAAAGGAGGGACTGGGGAAGGGATAGTTTCCAGAAGAAAGGAAGTTTCTAGAAAAGAGAAAAATGCTGCAGAGAAACAATAGTCACTGTCAATGACACCAGTGTCCTGTAGGGTGATTTTTCTATCTGGGCCCTGCTAGGCTTCCAGAACATGAGGGCAGAGTTTGAAGAAGTCCGAGCAGAGAATCTAAACGTGGCAGGCTTGTCTGCCATGCTCCTCCCAGTCCCCTTCCCCAGCCTCCTCAGAGAACAATCCAGTGGGCAGCAAGGCCATTCCAAGGATGCAGTGAGGACAGGTCCCTGCAGTAATGAAGAGCTCTGGAGGTGGTGGAACTGAGCCTGTCCCTGGAGCAAGGAGGGACATGGGCAGTGTCCCTCTCATGCTCTAGCCATCAAGCATTTTCTCCAAGAATATCAAGTTTGAGGATGGAGAATTGGGATCACTCATAGGAAAGATGCAGGGGTGATGGCTTAGGAGACAGGCAAAAGAGTTCTTAGAATTGGGTTCTTTTTTTACTTCCCCTTTTTGGAATAGATTTGGGGATGTGCATTTTGTTTTTAGCATTGCCTTGGGCTTTGGAGAGCTAAGGGGGCCACATGGGAGCTGAGGAAAAGAGCAAGCAGCTGGCTGCTGAGAGCTGGCCCTGGTGGTAGGAGGTCTTCAGGGAGTGGGTGAAGGGGGTTTTGTCCAGCTTGGCTCGGCTTGGAGGGAAATGGACCAGGATTTGGGCCGTGGGGGACCTGGTCAGAAAAGAGAGTGTATGTTTGGTTAGTGTCTCCTGTGTCATCCTATAAGGTGAGGACTCCTCACTTCTATGTCACCTTTGCTATGCATCCAATAGAGCTGCCTGATACCTGGCAAGGCACAGATGAGCAGGGATGAAGGGACCACAGGGGAGACCACTTTGAAACACACACAGGTGGCCTCCCTTGGAGCAGAAGACTCCTCGCTAAAGTCGGTATGTGAGATGCATTCCGTTCCCCCTCCTCTGGTCATCCCCACTTTCCACTGACTTTCAGAAGGTGGGAGGCCACTGTGCTTTTGTTGTCATGCTCTTTTCCTAGCTTTTCAATCAAGTCATTCATAGTGTGACCATAATCAAATACTTAACTGCTGTATAAAGAGAAACCCATGCATGTCGTTCACTCAGCCTAAAAGGGTCTGATTTGACCCTCCATGCCCCACCCCACCACCCACCTGAGTCAGTTCCACTTCACATGTCAGCTTAAATATTGCTTCCTCTGGGAAGCCCCCCTGAGGCCCTCTTCTTCCTAGACGCGCCTGCCTGATAGCACGTAATCCATCACAGCGAAATTGCTCATCTGTAGTGAATGCTTGAGAACAGTCTAGAGGGCTGAATGGTGGCCCCAAAGATATTGGCTCCTAAACCCTGGAACCTTGAATGTTACCTGAAATGGTAAAGTATTTGCAGATGTGAGAAAATTAAGTACCTTGAGAAAAGGAGATTATCCTTGATTATCCCTAGGGGCTTTAAATACCACCATAAGAGAGAGCCAGGGGAAGTGCCCATGTGAGGATGGAGGCAGATCCTGAACTGATGTGGCTGCAAGACAAGTGTTTTAGTCCATTTTGTGTTGCTATAACTGAATTAGGTAATTTATAAAGAAGAGAAGTTTATTTGGCTTACGATTCTGGGACAGCTGCATCTGGCATGGGCCTCAGGCTGCTTCTACTCATGGCGGAAAATGGCAGGGAGCCAGCAGGTACAAGCAGATCACATGGAAGCAAGAGAGAGAAGGAAGAGAGAGAGAGAGAGAAGGTGCCAGGGTTTTTTTAAGCAACGAGCTCTCGCGGGAACTAATAGAGCGAGATCTCACTCATTAATCCCCCCTTCCCCCAGGGAGAGCACGAATCCATTCATGAGGGATCTGCCCCCATGACTCAGTCAGTTTCCAACACTGCCACACTGGAGATCAAATTTTCACATCCAAACTCCATCAACAAGGAAGGCCGGTGGCTGCAGCAGCAGGAAGAAGCAAGGAATGGATTCTTCCCCAGAGCCCCTGGAGGGATGTGGCCCAGCAGCACCTTGATTTCAGTTCACTGGAATTGATTTCAGACTTCAGGCCTCCAGAACTGTGAAAGAATAAATTTCTGTTGTTTTAAGCCACCAAGTTTGTGGTAATTTGTTACAGTGGCTATAGGATACTAACACACATAAGACCGTGTTTTTTCATCCCAGTGCCTTGCACGTACCCAGTGTGGACTAGGTGTGCGACAGAGGACTGTTGAATGCATGGGCCCTCCAGAGGGCAATCTTTGAAGGGCACATATCGGGAGACCTGTGTCAGCTGTTGGCTCAGCCTCGCAGTCATGGCATGGTCTTGAGCAAGTGCCTTCACCTCTCAGTACCTCAGTTTTCACGTCTGTAAAATGAAGCAATAATATCTGCCCAAGAGTATGGTTTGGTGGATTAAATGAAATGATGGTTTGGAAAATGTTTAGTAAACAGAACATTGCTATTTTCTCCTCCCTCCTGCCTGGCCCTTCCTGCTCTGTGCCCTTTGAGGCTGAGAACAATGAAACTATCACTGTGTCAGGGAATGTCTGTGTTTGAACCACAGTGTTTCCACATGAGGAAGAGCTTGACGGTAGTTTCCTGATCTTTGTCCGCTCAGTTCATCATGACCTCCCCAGAACCAAATGCCTCCTTCTTTCCCTACACTCTAGCCTTAGAAACTCTTGCTGGTCAGGTGCAAAGACCTGCTCTAAGGTAGCCAAGATCTGCAGCCTGTAGGCAACCACACTGCTATCCTTCCTGTGTCTCTCCATTCTCTCCTCTGTGTAGCTGCTCGACCAAGCCATCATTATCACCTGCTCTCTTCTTGTCCTCTGGGCAGCACACTCCTGGCCCAGGTGCCTCAAGGCATCTCATTCTCGTTCAGCAAACCTGTTGCAGACACCTGGGCCAACAGTTTTCAAAGCAACTCCATCCGTCAACTTCCCAGGGAAACAGTGCACTATACGAATTAATGTTCTAGGTAACTGAAAACCACTTTTAGTATGAGGAAAAAAAACCTTGGTTGCTGATTCTAATGGAAAGTTTTTTATACATAGAGCATTACAGACCTTTTTATCCCTTGACTCAGGAATTCAGGAATTTCACATGTGGTTTTCAAAGCTACACAAAAGGGATTCACAAAATAACTTATTGCAGCATTATCTAAACAAGCTCAAACTTGAAAACAGCTGAAACATCCAAAATGAGGGGCTAGTTTAATAAGTTGCGGTAAGCAACTAAATAACTATTTTGAAGACACTAGAAATTATATTTAGGTACTGCTATGGATTGCATGCTCCGCTACTCCCACCCCAAGCTCATCTTGAAGCTTAATCCCTGAAGTGATATTTTAAAGGTGGGGCCTTTGGGAAGTGTTTAGATCGTTCTGCTCTCATGAATGGATTAATCTGTTCATGGATAATGGGTTGATGGATAAATGGGTGATCATGGTGTGGACTGGTGGCTTTATAGGGACAGCAAGTGAACACGTGAGTGTGTTCTTGCTCAGCCCTAGTTATTTGATAACGTGCGTTGCCTCGGGACTCTGTAGAGAGTCCCCACCAAGAAGAAGGCTCTCACCAGTTACGTTCCCTCAGCTTTGACTTCCCAGCTTCCAAAACTGTAAGAAATAAGTTCTTTTCTTATAGATTGCTCAGTTTCAGATATTCTGTTGTAAGCAACGGAAAACAGACTAGTACAGGTACACTACATATATATGCAGAAAACATTTATAACATTATGTGAGGAAACTTTTTTTTTTAAATTGCAGTATACAGACACTGTTGTTTGCTTTTCCAAAATGCTTTCCCCCTTCTTCCTGGTTAATGAACCCTGATTTTATTAGGGCCAACTCCCTCATGGGAGGTGGCCCTGCCTCCAGAGTAAAGCCTGGCTTGGCTAAACCTGTCATGGTTATTCTGTTTCCGTTTTCCACTGATTGTTTTCGGCGTGGTCATGTGATCCACTGGTGGTCCATGGGTATATGAGGGGAAATCTTATTTTGGGGGATTCTGGGAGAGTTTTGTCTGTTTCTAAAAGAGGTGCACAGAGAGATGAAAAAATTCTGAAGACGGATGGTGGTGATGGTTGCACAACAGTAAACAGTATGAATGTACTTAATTCCACTGAACTGAACACTTAAAAATGGTTAAGATAGTAAATTTTATGTTATGTGTAATTTATCACAGTAAAAAAATTGGAAAAACAGAGATACGCAGAAAGAGACTCCACTATCTTTGTCTTTCTCTGCAGCAGGTGGGGGAAGTGTTGTGTCTGGATGTGGAAATAATTACTGGCATAATGCATCCCCTCAGTCTCTCTCCCTGGGAAATCTCATCAGCTTTCACAGTTTCTATACATCTGTAGGCAGATGCACATGCATGCAAGAGACTTCCACACTGCCTTCTCCTCGGGGCTCCACACCCACATATCCAACTGCAATCTTGACATGTTCTCTCAGCTGTCTTACCATAGGGGCTGCAATATTAACATGCTCCAAATAAATATTTTTTCTATTTCTAAAAACCGTCAAATTTATAGAAAATTTGCCAGAGTCATACAATGAACTCTCAGATACCTTTCCCCAAGACTCAGCAATTTAACTTTTTGCCTTATCAAATCCAAAGTTTGATCTTTTCTGACCCCCTCCTTCATGAAATCTGCTCCTTTCCAGAGTTCTTTATCTCAGTGCTTGGCACTGCTGCAAACCTTGTCACTCTTGCCAGACACCTGGCAGCTGCTCCAGACGCCTCCACCTTCCTCTTCCCTCACAGAAAACCAACCACCCAATCCTGTTAATTCCATTTCTTTCTTTGGCTGTTGCAATTACCTTCTAACTATGTGCCTCATGCCATCTCTTTCATCCATTTTATTCAGAGTAGCTAGAATAGCTATTCTAAAATTGTATCGATTAAATACACCCAGTTTTATTGATTAAAATCCTCAGTGGCTTATCTTCAATAACTTATTAGTTTCTGTCCCCAACCTCTTTCATTCCACTCAGATCAGGTTAGGTCCCCTGTTCTACACCCCACAGCACTCTGTATTTTTCTTTCTTTGTACTTTTCACAGTTATAATCACAGAGTAATTGTGTACACATTTGTTGACTACCATCTCCCCTGTAGTCTGTGATGCTGGGGACTTTGATGGTAGTTGTTATTGTTGTATCCTCAGAACCTGTTTCCAGTCAGTTATGTAGTAGGTGCTCAATACACACCTGTTAGATGAATGAATACATGAATGAATTAATGCATTAATTTCAGTGAGCAGATTTTAATCTGTTGTGAAATGAAAATTTGGAATACCAACTTAGAGCTGCATGTAAACTAAAAGCAAAAAAGCAGTAACTGCCAACCTAAGGTGAGCATTTGCCCATTAGTATTCAGATATTGTACTGTCTACCTGCTTAGAGGTAGTGAGGACTAAACCTGGCTGTCACGCAGCTTTGGATGTTGACTCTGGCCTTGTCTCTAGTTGTAAATCCTGAGTATGTTCTTGGTCTCTTTGAGCCTCAGTTTCCTAATCTACAAAATGGGTACATTCATATCTATCTCAAAGGGCTATTGTGAGGCTTAATTAAGATAGACCTGCTCATCTTCCCACCTCCTCTCTACCCGCAGCTTGGTCAGGAGTGCTTGTTCCTCATGCTGCCCCTCATCCCCAAGAATTTGACCTGCTCAAAAGCTGAGCAGAAGGAAAGCTTAATTGTCACAGCTTCTGTCCTGCCTTTGAGTAGCAGCTGAGAGGTAACAGGGACCATCTACCCCTGAATGATTACCTGAATGTCTGAAGGGGAAAAAGGTGGACTTTCTACTGCTTTGCATAATAATGCCATGTGCAATCTCTGCTTTGGCTAGGACAGCTGTGCCAGTAGTGGTGGGGTTAGGATTTATATGCTTCTGTCTCTAAGGATCGATGCTTTCTTTGTTGGGAGAGTGTTGCTGTGTTTCTGTGTGTGCACGTGTATGATAGCCTTTAAATCGCAAGAAAGAACCTCTAGGTGCATGGTACACCTAGGGGCTCAGATTTGCAGGGCCAGAACCCAACTGAAACTTTTTTTGCCCAAGCCATCAGGCTCTTTATTAATGGAGTCCCCCCAAATCAGACAGCTCTGCATGTCAGTATTCAGCACAAGAAAGGTAAAGTCTCATGAAATGACAGTGCATTGATACCTTTCTGCGCAAGCACTGTGACTCCTTTTGAACAAATGTTATTAGCACCCCTTTCAAACAGCCTCTCAGAAGGTTATGTCTATGAGTTTTTTCTTCCTTCCCTGCTGAACCACACTGTCTTCTCTTCCTTCTCTTCAGTTCTCAGAGTGTGTGTGTGTGTGTGTGTGTGTGCACGGAAGGAGGGGATCTTAGATTATCTTCACATGTGAAAGAAAGCCTGTGTCTTCAGATGTAGTGAGGAGCTGGGCTACAGGGGTTTGCAAGGCCCCGGTTGGGGACACTCTTCTTCCTTTTTGCAAAGCAGTTTTCAGTAGATAGAAAAGACTGATTTTATGTTCTGAGTCTATGGTCTTATTCTTTCACAATATCCCACACTTCGGGAAATGTCCCCATTCTACAGATTTCTCTGAGGAAGGGTGACAGACCCTAGGCCAGAAATTAATGGATGAAAGGGAGGATGTTTGAAAAGAGGTGGGAGGTGCCTATCTGGGGATGTGAAGCAGGAGGTGTTTTCAGAGGAAAAGAGGGCAAAGTGTGTACCTATGAGGGCACCCCCAACGCCCATGAAAATTTTTTGTTTCTATTTTTCCCCTTGGTCTTGTATTATATCCCAATCATGGGATATATACAGCTTTTATTTTTTTTCCTTTTTGTCTTTTTTTTTACTGACTGGTAACGGGATCGCAACCCTCGGTGTTGTGCCCGTACTGGGGACCAGCAATGGGATCGCAACCCTCGGTGTTGCGCCCGCACCGCGCTCAGCCAGTGAGCGGGAACCGGTCTCCACATGGGATCCGAACCCTCGGCGGGAGCACCACCGCGCTCCCAAGCAGCGCACTCTCCAGTGCGCCACCGGGCCGGCCCGGGATATATACAAGCTTTTAAAAACAGATTTATTGAGGTATAACAGATTCATAATAAATGGCATATATTTAAAGTGTGCAATTTAATGCACTTTGACCTATATATACATATCCATGAGACCAACACCACAATTAAGATAATGCATGTCATCCCCCCCAAATATACTTTGCTGCTTTGTTCCTTATGTAATTCACCCCCTCTCCATACCATACCCAGGCAACCACAGATCTGCTTTTTGTCACTGCAGATGAGTTCACTAGAATTTTATATACATGGCATCACATGGCATACACTGTTTTTGGTCTGTCTCCTTTCACTCAGGGTAATTATTTTGAGGTTTGTCTGCACTGCTGAGTGTATCATTAGTGCATTCCTTTTTCTCTCCTGTGTGGATGTAACGTAATTTGTTTATCCATTCACCTGTTGATGGACATTTGGGATATTTTCATTTGTTGGCTACTATAAATAAATCTGCTGTGCATATTTGCATACAAGTGTTCATATGCTAAAATATACAGTTTTAAATATTTTCCCCCTCTTGTGATGATATTTCTTTTAGTTGTCCCCAACCTCCGTAAACTCCAACATCCAGTCTTACATGGTGATATTTTAGGAAATAAAGGGACAGGAAGGGGAGTGTGGCATGCCTCATGTCCACTATGCTGGACTTTACAGTGACCAACAGCACAGTGAACACTGGTCTGTAGCAGAACTGAAAATAGCCCAGGGAAGTGGCTATACCAAGGACTCAACTCAGAAAGGGCCATGAGGCAAAGTCCCTTTTCCCCCGGATAGACTTGGGGGGACGGCTGACATTTGAGATGCCCATAAAAGATGTCAAGCCCATCGTGGGCACCCAACACATCTAACTTCCCTTCTGCTATGTGTGTTTTCTAGATTGTTTTGCTTATAAGTTCTAGGTTATTTTTTTTGATAATTAGGGTTTGTACATAAATAACCTTTGGGTAAGAGAAGAATCACCCTGTTATTCTTTAAAAATCTTAGGCCACATTATTTGTATAGTAGTTGTCTCAGTTCATTTCTGCTGCTATAACAAAATACCTTAGACTGGGTAATTTATAAAAAATAGAAATGTATTGCTCACAGTCCTGGAGGCCAGAAAATCCAAGATCAAGGCACCAGCAGATTCGATGTCTGGTGAGGGAATCTGCTTCCAAGATGATGTCTTGTTTCTGTGTCTTCACGTGATGGGAGGAGTGTGCAATGGATTGAATGGCTCCCCCAGAGACATTGAAGCTTAATCCCCATGTAACTGTTGAGGGTGGGAAATCCTATTATGGTAATTGAAAGGTGGAGCCTTGAAGAGGTGATTAGATTGTGAGGACCCTGTCATAGGGCATTGTTTAATGGTGGTCATGGGTGTGGTTTTGGGGCTTTAAAAGGAGAGCACATGAAGAGCTATCTCCCTCTGCTCCACCATTCTGCCATGTGATACTCCCACATCACTGTCACCACAACAAAGCCTTCACCAGATTTGTTCTGTGGACTTTGGACTTCCCAGCTTCTGAAACTACAAGCAATAAATATTGTTTCTTTATAAATTACCCAGTTTCAGGTATTTATGTTGTAAGTAACAAAGATGGACTAATACGCCAGGTCAGTTGTATTAGAATCTTAGAATCATAGAATTGTAGAGTTGGAAGAGATGTAAGTTTTATTTTATGAAGGAACCGAGACCTAGAGACCTAGAGTTTTCCAAGCTAATGCTTCTAACTAATCTAGAGACTTGGGGCAAGAACTTGGGGATTTGTAAATCTTCATAGCTGCCATTTCCCCATCTTACCACCCCAGGATTGTTGAATCCCATCCAGTTTCCTAATTCGTTTTTATTTCCTTAATCTCCATTTCCTAATTTATTCTGCCCTCTATGGTGTTATTTTATCATGACCTTCTGCTCCTTCTGTTTTATTCCACTCACCTGCTCAATAACCTCTATTATAGCTCCCTTTTACTTATGGAGGAAGTCATATTAGCAGTTCATGCTCCCCCTCTCCCTCCAGCCTTCCCCTATACTCTAGCCAGAAGATTCTTCCCTGACTTCTGTATAGCTATGCGTTTTCAGAGTTTTAAGACATTCCGTAGACTATACCTAGAATTTCTTCCTCCTTTCACTTTGCCTACTTTGTTCCTACACCAGCTTATAAAATGTTAGTAATCTCACTCATGACT
Organism: Galeopterus variegatus; assembly: GCF_000696425.1. Lineage (NCBI taxonomy): Eukaryota > Metazoa > Chordata > Mammalia > Dermoptera > Cynocephalidae > Galeopterus > Galeopterus variegatus. The sequence continues at coordinate 62,269 of NW_007727805.1, read as the reverse complement.
CAATTACTTCCCAAAAGGTCCTGCTTCTTAATTCCATCGCATTGGGCACCAGGTTCCAACACAAGAATTTTGGAAGGACACATATAGTCAAACAATAGCAGTAATATACATGTATCTTGTATCTGAAAGATTCTAGGGTGTCCTAATTCATAAGCCTCTTTGAGGAGGAGGCTTTTATTTTATACAGATATCCTAATGTGTCTTACAGGACAAGCACCATGCCTTGTCTCAAATGTGTAATCAGCACCCCTTCCAAATAGTCTCTTCGATGGTTGCTAACTTATGCCTGTGAGATTTCTTCGTCATCCATTTAAAAATCCCCCAAAAGGCTAAAGAACAGGGAAACTCAAGCCAATGAAGTTTCATTTATATCTCACAAGTACCTGGATATTTGGGAATATCTGAAGGACTGACTAAATATCCCCACTTCCTCCTGGGTGTTTAGGACTGTCTACATGAAGCTAAGCTTTTGTACAGTTCTTTATCACGAAGTGTCAGAATTGGAGGGGGCTTTACAGGCCGTGTTGTCCAACTGTGTCATTATTAAGAGGAGCCTGCAGCAGCTCAGCGAGGTGAGGTGTCCTGCCCAGAGACACGCAGCTTGTTCACGGCTGGGCTGGAACTCAGCCCTCCAGGCTCTCAGTCCGCAGCTCTCTCCATCCCAGCTCCCCCCAACCCCCAGCTCTCATTTAGTTTTTCTGTACTTAATATGTTTTCCTTGAATTGATTTTTCTCCTCTGCTTCATCCATTACCTTCAAGGTTATTTTTGGTGCTCTTCTCTGCCGCTTTCATTTCGCAGACTGATTTCCCAGGCTTTGCTGAGGTTGGCGGCACTCCCCACCCCAGGGTCTTTGGCTTCATTAGCGTTTGGTTTTCTCTCCTCTTTATTGTCTTCCTGGGGCCTGTAAAACAGACCAGGCCCCAGGACCCCTTAACCCTACCTTCCCTGCCCTCTTCCACCCCTGCAAGGTGCTATTTCCTATCATGCACTATCCCCATCCCCACTTCGGTCTATTCCCAGATCACGAAATCTGCTCATAATGACACTCCTTGGAGCTCATTCTTCAGTGATAATTCGAGGCTGCACCAGCTACTGGGTAGTGACAACCCATACCTCTTTCTGATGGCATTTCTTTTCTCCTCCAGGTTTTCATTGTGTGGAGATGGGTCTGTTGGGAAGGGTTCCTTCTTTCTTAACTATGTGCTGGGCGGGGCATCTGCCAGATGCTTAGCAGGTGATGGTCGCAGAGTAAGGGTGGCTGGGGGTTGTATGTGAAGATGGAAAAAGAGCTGGTCTGAGTCTCATTTGGGATACCTGGGTTCTAATTGCAGGCACTGCAGCATCATAGAAAAATAAAGAGGGCTTTAGATGGGGTCAGACAACCCTCTTTTCAAATCCCAGCTCTGGAACTGATTGACTTTGTCTTATAGGCAAACCTGAGTTACCTAATCTGTAAATTGAGGATAATATTCAACAACTTTCAGTTTTGAAGGGAGTATTGAATATGGCAAAGTGTTTAAATTGCTTAGCCCAGAGCCAGACAGTTTCTACTGGCGTCAGGATGGGCTCAAATCCTGGGCTCCCTACATAGTAGACAGATTCGCACACAAGCTACTTAATTTCTTTAAGCTTCAGTTTCCTTAACTGTAATATGAGAAGAATGAATACCTACCTAATCAATTGGTTTTCAGAATTATTACACAAAAGTATGTAAAGAACCTAATGATTGGCATGAAGTAAGTGCTCAATAATGTTTCTTTTCCTTTGTAAATTTTATCTTTTTTTAAAAAAATAATGCGTGCATATCTTAAAAATACTATGAACCTTGAGAAGTTTGTGAAGTAAAGCATTTATTGAATATATTTACATATACTGAATATATTTATGGAGTGTATACTCTGCAGGGAGAAAGAAATACCAAACTCTGTGGAGCTCAAAACCTAACTGAATGGCAAGCAAACAGGCAAATAATTTAAAAACAATGTATCACCCCAGCCAAAATCATAAATTGCAAATTTAACAGCTGCTTCAACAATTCAATCCTCTATTTCTATATCTGATTACCAAGCACTTACTAAAGGCCAACCACATAGATGAACAAGACCTGCCCTCCAGTCTATAAAGGTTCTATTACCAACAGGTCAGTGGTGATGATGGTGGTGATGATGACGGTGGTGGTGGCACCACGTCAATACTTATAGCCGAGGTGTGTAAAGAGCTTACTATAGGACAGATACTGGCTAAGGGCTTTGCATGCATTATCTTATTTAATTCTTGCAGGGTCCCTTTGAGGTAAGTAATATTATTCTCTTTTGGGTGAAGAAAAGGAGCCTCTGAGAGTTAAGTAATTTTCTCATTGCCACACAACTCCTAGGTAGCAGAGCCGATTATTGTCGAAAACCTTGCACTCAACCACTATATGGCACTACCCTCCATCTCCAATTATAATGGAGGGAAGAGTCACATTAATGCTGTGAAACAGAGATAAAGCGCTATGGGCAAGGGCAAGGGACATCCTGATTCTGATTGGGGTGGTTGCTGAAGTCTTTACAGCTGAGGCATCTTTGAGGCTGGATTTTAAAAGAGAAGCCAGAGATCAATGGTAGGCGATGGCACTGAAGGGTGTTCCAGGCAGAGGGAAGAGCCTAGAAAATACGAGGAGGCCTCATAGCCCTGGGTGAGGTTGGAGAACAAGAAGTTGGGTGCTACGGTAGGAGGAGAGGGCTCTTGGGAGAGCTGTGGGGTAAAGAGAGATCAGAGTGGATCGGGGGTCTTTGGAGGCTGCGCTTGTGAGATGAAGCACAAAGGCTATGAGGCTTCATGTTACCTGCTTTATTTTGTCTGCTTGAGTAATTTATTCCAGCATCCATAGGAAAAATGTTTTATCATTTTGATTTTTGGAGTTTTTTCACATGTTTGTCTGGGGAGCCAGGACAATTGGATTTTATTGAAAGGCAAAAACCATATTGGACTCTGAAGGTGAACTCCTGGGTCCGAATCCCATCTCTGTCCCTTCCTGGCTGCATGACTGTGCTTGTTAGTTACAACCTCTGAGCCTCAGTCTCCTCTTCTACACAGGGGGATTATTGGGAGTCTCAACAGCTTAATGCATATAAAGCATTTAGAACAGTGCCTGGTACAAAGCCTGCACTCATAAAATAGATTATTATGTGGGTCATGGTTCAACTACTGATTAGCCATGTGTCTTTCCCTATCTAGGCCTTATCCATTAATGAGGGGATTGAATGATGTGTTTATGATACCTTCTAGTCTAAAATGGTTCAATTCCAAATGGCTCCTTTGGTGAAGAAGTTTAAGAACATAACACCTTTAGCTTTCCTTTCCTAGTAAAGTGAAGAACTAGAATAATTCAGGAGCACAGATCAATGTTGCCCAGGAGTTCCATACAACTAACTGAGCCTTCTAGGAGCTGATAATATTATCAAGACGAACAGTCTCATTGCTGGACAGCTCCCCCGTTGTCAATAGAGATAGACAACAGGCCTGTTCTGATTGGCCTACTGTCCATTCTGGTGACTGCATTCCTTAGCTTTTTCACTGGTTTGGGCTTTTTCTAATGACCCAGGGGCCCTACCATTCCTCAGGCGTTTGGATCATCACCTGGTTGTGCCTTTGCTAGCTCTGTTGCCTGCTTGGCTGGCCATGGGGTCAGCAGTAAGTGATTCATCACCAGGCCCTACCACTCCTCAGGCGTTTGGATCATCACCTGGTTGTCCCTTTGCTAGCTCTGTTGCCTGCTTGGCTGGCCATGGGGTCAGCAGTAAGTGATTCATCACCTGCCACCTGTCTGCATCTGTGCTCTTGCAGCTCTGTGCTCTGGTTCAGTATCTGTTTGTCAGGCAAGCTGAGTGTCTCCTGTGGGCTGTGTCTGAGGCACACCTCGCTACCCAGACGCTGCCTCCCAGGAGACACACTCAGGATCACTGTATCCAGTTCATCAGATGGATATTTAGCTCATTAAACAGCAATAGATTCAAACAGGAAAATGAAACCGTGCACATCATTAGTGCTAAATATGTTTCCTTTCTTTGTCTTCGTTTTATTTTCTGAAGGCAAATGCAAGTAGCTCTGCATAACAAGAGGCTCATTGCTGGAGCAGGGGTGAGAAACTGAAAGCATCGAGGCAAAGAGAGATAAAAGGAGATTGGCTCCCAGCAATATACCTCCTTGCAGGAAGCGAGCAGTGGTGAATCCATATTTCTACATAATAAGCTGTTCTGCAGGGGCCAGAGCTCGCTCCATCAGTGCAGGGGAGAGGTGTCGGCAGGGCTGGCTGTGCCCCTGTGGATGAGGTCTCTGGTCCTCCAGCCTCAGGGGCAGCAGCTGGCCTGCCAGCTTGGTCACTTCCAGTAGTTTTCCTTTGCCCTTTCCAGCCTGGGCTGAGACCACAATGCCACTGATTGCTGGGAAGTGACTATCTCTGTGGTGAATGGAGCTTCTCTTCTTTATAATATCAATGATAGTAGGTGACACCAAGTTCATTTGGTGTGTGGGTAGATTCTTCACGACCCAAAAATCGTCTGGGGACTGTGACGTGGTTAAATCCCAATGCTTTTGCTATATTCCAGGATTTAACTCAGACTTCTGGGGTTGGGAGCCCAGCTAATGGCTTACACACTATAGCAGCCTGTTTTTCATTGCCTCCAGCACATCTATTGCTCCCTTCATTCTGTCCTCAGTGTCCAGCCTTGCTTTGCAGGAACCACCTCCCCCCGGGTTAGCCTTGGGTATTGGCCCCACTCTTAACTCTAGGGGTGAGCTTGAATTGACTTGACCGATCTGTGTGTCCTGTCCCCAGCCCTGTGACACACACAGTTTGGGCAAATGGCGTACAAGGTGACAATGTGGGGATGGGGGTGTGGTCTACCGTCCTCACATGCAGGAGCTTGCAGAAGAGAAGCGCTCTTCCTTCCTTTGGATGGTGTGCTATGGGGCCATGAGATTGGAACTGGTGTGGCCCTTTCTGCACCCTGACGGCGGGGGTGGGGGGGAGGCCTCCTGAGGATGAGGCTGGTACACAAAAAAGACCAAAATGAAGAGAATCAGGTCTAGCTCCTTGATGATACAAGAATTTCTGGAAGAAACCACAGGTGAAGCCAGATTACTTCTGGATTCTGCCGGTATGTAAGCCAATTATTTGTTTTGCTTTGGGACAGTTTTGCTCTTGGTTTCAAAGGGAAGTTTTGGAATAAATAATCCTATCAAACCACAGAAATGGGAAAAACCAAGGGCCAAAGATATTTTATTTGGTCTCATTGACAATGTCTATTCCTTTCTATTTCAAAATTATAGATTTTGTAAGAGCTAATGTTCATGGAGAACACGTACCGGACACTAGCTTTCACATTATGACTTGTATAGGCCCCCAGATGACACTCAATGAGGTGCGTACTATTATTAACTTCATCTTACAGATGGGGAAACTGAGGCACACAGAAGTTAAGTAATTCTCCCAAAGTCACAGAATCAGTAAGTGGCAGAGCTGGGATTTAATCTGACATCGGATTTCTTATATCTCCTGCTGCTCTAGTATTCTACAATTCTACAGTTTCCAAAAAACAGAGCCAATGACTCTTCCCACTGGGAACTATCAACCATCCAGCCAATTTCATCGCCCAGAGCTTTCTCAGCTTTTCCCAATTCCATCTCCTTTGCCCAAATGATAATAGTGTGTTGCATTCTTAAATCATCTTGCCTCCTCCTCCAAGTCTGACACTCTGGTTTCTGTAACATACATCTCTATGGCACTATATTAGAATGTAACCAACCCACTTCCACCTGTACTTCAGCACCTGCTTTCCTAGAATAGTCCCAAATGCAAGGTTCACAGTCCAAGGAAGCACTCCACGGGATTAGATTCCTTGGGAATAAACACTTAAACACTTAACATTCCTCCAGGCTTAGATACAACCTAGAATAGTCCCAAATGCAAGGTTCACAGTCCAAGGAAGCACTCCATGGGATTAGATTCCTTGGGAATAAACACTTAAACACTTAACATTCCTCCAGGCTTAGATACAAATTTTGAAATCTTGTACGGTCTGTGAAGTGCTGGTCTTGCACAGGTCCTGGGGCAGTGGGGAGTTGTGGAATGTTTCCCGATTGCTTTTCTCTATCCTCTGGCCAATTCCATCCTCCAGGCACAATCTTAGCCATCTAAATAAAGATTCCCCGAATTCCTCACTCACAGAGTCCTCCAGCTTTTCATGTTCAGTCTTCCCACAGGTTGATCTTCCCCAGGGTGCTGATTCTTGGTGCTGTCCAGCTCTGCTTGCTATGACCTACCCCTTTATGTGACACAGAGAAAATGATTTTAGATAAATTCTGCCTGGCATGATCAGGGGCACTAAGAGAGCAATGGAAAAAGGCACATGTTGACAAGCTGTGGAGAAATTGTCCACAGCATCAAAGATTTGAGAGGTGACCGGTATCTAGATGGTTAGATAGATGGCCTAGATGTCTTTCCAAATGTTCACCATCCTCTGGGATCTATTGTTAAACACAATGAAGAGGGTGTGTCTGCTACGTATAGGGCAACACCTACCCCACCCATCCTATCTCTCATCCATCCCTTCCACACCAAGCAGTCATCTGTTTGAATAAACACACATGGCTCTATTTGATAGGGTAACTTTTACAAATCACATAAGAAAACCTTCAGATCCTCTGTGTAACAGTTATGCCCTGGTTCCACTCACTGTGCAATTCAATAATCTATTGATCCATCCACCTAGCCATTCATCTAACAAAACTTTATTGACTACCTAGATGTGCCACTGAGCAAGGCATTGAGGATACAAAGAAAAAAAATAGGTATTTTTTTGCCCTTGCAGCTCATAGTTTAGTAGAAGAGAGACAGAGTATTTTAGTATATTTGGGTAATTTTTTTTATTGGTTATGAATATTCATGGGGTAAAAAACAAATTGTCACCACTCATGCCTAAGATGTGATGGCCAGATTCATACTGGCAGCATGTCTGTTACTGCAAATTGTGATTATACCCCGTGCCCCCCATCCAATTATCCCCCCAATTATCCCCGACCTCCCTTCCCATCCCCTTTCTCCACTCCACTTTGTATCCCTAGGTATGTTCTCTCCCTCTGCAAGTCCAACACATCAGGTAAATATTTTAACAGGCTAATCACAGGTGTCATAGGAGCACAGAAGAGGGGCCAGACTTTGGGAGCCAGAAAAGTCTTGTTAGCAAAGGAGATGACTGGGCTTAACTGCTTAGAGTCACTGTGGCAGACACTGCTAATTACTTCCCACTATCTGTCCTCTCCTCCAACTTCTGATAATGGGACCTACCAGGTTTAAGCTGGGCACAATGGCCAAAGATTCATTTTCCAGCCTCTCCTACATGTAGGCATAGACATGGGACTAAATTCCAGTCAAAATGAGATATAAGTAGAAGAGATGTGTACAGTTTGGTTACATTTTTAACAAAGGTGTCTTGCCCCCCTACTTGCTCTTTCCCGCTTTCCTTGAGCTGGGATGTGGATAAGGTGAAGTGATCTAGCTCTGACCAGGTGGGTAATACCCCAGGGGAAGACAGAGCCTTAAGATAGAAGAAAACAGGGTCCCTGGATGACTGCGGAGCAGAAGCACCTACCAACCCTGGACCTCCCACCCGTCTCTCACCATAGCCACCGTATGTGGGCATCTCTTTGTAATAGCAGCTTACCCTATACCTTTACAAAATGACTGACCACCTAGAGGCTTAGCTCTGTGCAAGAAATACAGCCTGATGAGGTGTTAAACTGTCCCCTCCCCTTTGGTAAGTACAATCTATAAGTAGTTGGTGGTCTCCCTGCTTTGAAATTTCTGGAGGATTTGAAGGGCAATGAAATACTGGATTCTGGTGAGACCTTTGAGCCATAGTGAGCACTGTGTCATGTATGAGTTCCTTCTAGTTCCCTACTAGTCCTTCTACTAGGTCTCTACTCTGCCAAATGCTTGGAGGTGGAGCGGTGTAAAGTGACGGGACAGGTGACAGAGCCTTGCTGTCCTTCTCAGCCTATGATTTGGGCCAACTGGGCCTCCTACTTGCTTCCTTCCCTTGGGCTGGCCACTGCCCTTGGTAGTATCACATATCAGCTTGAACTTCTCCATTTCAAACATACATTTCTGTTCTTATTTCTGAGATTCCCTAGTCTTGAAATTGTATTTCACTCAGTTCCCTGGAATTAAAACCCCAGATCTGGGGTCCTTCCAAATCGCATTTGCATTTGGTGCATATTCCTAGAACCTGTCACAGAACCCAGTCTGTGCAATCACCCTCGGTCCTCCTGTGCGAATTAAACCAGTTCACTGGGCTGGGGTAGTTTGACCCAGTATCTATCTGCACGTGTTCCCACTTAGTGCCTGGTTGCCATCATCCTCCAGAGGGACTTTACGGCAGCTTTATAGTTGGTGTCTTTTCTTCCTTTTTTTCTCCCCCCACCACCTTCAACTGTTTTCACAACACTAGCAGGGAGGTGCCTGGAAATGAACTCTCTTACCTGGCCCATTACCTGGAATATTACACTGAAACCTCAGATACCACCCAACCACCAAGCATTTGGATAAAGTTCACAGTGACATCTCTAGACCCCTGAATCATCAGATTCCCTGAATCGTGACTTTTCACTGTTTACACGTACCAAGGAATCACTTTTTCTTGCTTAGAAAGAAACTTTTCCATTTAAAATGTTTTGTTTACCTTCAAGTCCGTTTGATACAAAAATATAATGGGATTGCCAGTTTACACGTACCAAGGAATCACTTTTTCTTGCTTAGAAAGAAACTTCTCCATTTAAAATGTTTTGTTTACCTTCAAGTCCGTTTGATACAAAAATATAATGGGATTGCCTTAAGATAATGTCTGGGGCCTGGGACACCAGGATAAAAGACAGGAAATTGTGCGATTCTTTATGCAGCGCTCCAGGAGGAGCTGACAGTCCCTGGATAGCTTCGGGAAGCAGGCTGTTAAGAAAACAAGTGGGCCATGTTTCATGCTGGCTTCCAGCCTCCCCTGGCTGTTTTTATTAGGAGCAGAGGGGACTCTTAGAGCAATAATATACCGGACCAGTTTAGAGTGCTTTTCCCCACATACCGAATTTTCTTAATTGTTCAACAGGAAAATTGTTCCTTGGCCTGAAAATACACATTCTTAAGTCACTTTGGGAAAGGTAGTAAGAAGTGTAAGTGGGAGATCTTTGAGGGTGGGCTTTGATGATAAATAAACTTATAAATCCCAGGGTTGGAAAGGTTTGACTCTGTTCCTTGAAATATGAATGACTGAAACAGGACAGACCCCGCTATTCCCCCTAACGAGCCCCATAACCCCAGCCAGAGCAGGCCTTGCCTGGGCGGCAGGGAGCAGCAAAACAAAAATCTGTTTGACCAACCATGACAGCTGAATTCCTAAGAGTACTAGTAAAGTTTGCTTAACTGTAAGAAGATAGGTAGTTAAAAACGTACTTTCCTAAGGGTAAACATGATTTCCTGATCACAAGATGTTTGTTCCTTAACAGATTGGCTTGAGATAATATCTGTAATGCCAATCTCAAGTCCTTCTGCAGATCACCATTGGCCACAGCCTGCTTTGAAGCTCCTGCACCTCCAGACTCAAAGAAGCCAGGAGCACCTTAGTCAGGATGCCAGAAATAGTTGTGCTGACTTCACTGTGAGCCAATCAGATCCCCACATGACTCCTGAGACCCCTACTGGTGATTTTGTTCTACAAATGCTTGTGATTTTAAGCCATTGAGGAGTTTGGGTGATCAGAGCATTTGCTGCCCCATTCTCCTTGAGCAGAGCCCCTCAATATTAAAACTGATCTTTCCTACTGCACATAGTAGGTGCAAACTTATTAGTCTAACTGCACAACAGGTGATATACTCCTTCCAGTTTGATAACATGACCTGGGACCCAGAGAGGGGAGGAGATAATACCCAGCCACACAGGAAGACTCCTGACTTCAGTCCCCTTGCTCTCTCTCTTTTGTGCCCAACTTAGAAGGGGATGTGTGGGAAGATTTTCTACCAGAGTATTTTTCTTGGCTACTAATGGATTCAGGTCTTAAACATTGTAAGGACCAGCCTGAGAAAATATAGTCAGATTAAAACCAGAGATTTATAGAAGAACTTCTTGAACGTAAGGGCATTGGGGTTCTGGGATGGGAGACTCTGGTAGGGCGTGGTATCTTTGTGCTAACTAGATCATATTTTTTAAAGAATGCTTAAAAATAGGGGTGAATTCAGGGAAGATTATCAAAGTGATGAAACAGATGGAGAATAGGTAATGTGAGAAAATCATGTGTTGGGGTAGGTTAAATGCCTCTAGAGGTGAGGATACTGGGCCAGAAAGCTGGGCAAGTCTCCCTCAGGACTAGGATTCTCAAGCCACTGCCTTTTAGACTTATAAGGTGACTTAATGATGGCTTTCAGTTAAAGTTTTTTCCCTGTTTCAGTTGATCACTTTTCTGTTTCAATTGCTCACTTTTTCTGTAAATTTCCATAACTAAGCTCTCATTCTGTTTTTTTCCTGCTTGCCCTTTAAGATAATGCCTCTGGTGTAGAAGATATAAGCTGTGTGCCTAAGGTTTCTTTTCAGGATCATCGAGGTTAGCTTGGCTCAATCCAAACTGGGTGAGGGTGGCTGAGCCTGCAGATATCTCTCTGAGTCTGCAGGAATGTGACTCAGAGAGTGAGGGCTCCTGTTCCAGATCCTGCTGATGTTGCCATCTTCTGAACATGTAGGTGGCCCGCACAGATCACTGAGGGACTCCTTCAAATCCTTTGACCAGTCGCAGTCCCCCATACACTGTACCATCCCTAAGCACTTCCCCATAAATGTACCACCTTCCCCACTGTAGGAAAGGCAGATTTGAGATGCTAATCTCCCGCCTTCTCACAATGACCACCTTGTGATTAAATCTTCTTTCTCTATTGCAAAAACACCTGCTTAGGTGATTGGCTTTCTGTGGTGCATGGACAAATGGATCCCACTCAGTTTGGTAACAATGGCCCTTCCTGAGTTCTCAGGACTGATGACTCAAAGGCATGGGTCATACCTTTGTCAGGGATCAACGGACTGTACCAGAGAAGCTCCTATGTGGCTGTGGGCTCCGTTCTCTACCTTTTCCTTCATTCCCCAGCCAGGGAAGATTCTGAATAGCCAAAATATTGTTGGACAAATGAATGAACAAATCAGTGATGAAGGAGCAGTGGAAGAGGGAGATAGCTGAGAAGGCGAAGACCATCTCATGTTCTCTGCTCCGTATTCCAGGTAGCAAAATATAGTAACAACTAATTTATCCAGGAATGAAGATTTTGAAGTGGATTGGTTTCCAGGTTAAGCTGAAGTTAGCTCCTTTAAGTATGAAAACATTTTGTTTTGGTTCTTTTGATTTGAAAACACTATAACCATATTATATACTTCTAAAGCAGGGCTTACTAAACAGAAACATTGTCTTTCTGTTTCAAAACATTGATAAAATATAGTAAAGTAATTCCATGATAAATTTTCCCAGAGTGCTTTATAATTATGATGTAATTTTCCATATATTATTTCACTTAATCCTCACAACAACTTTATGAAGTAAATAATATGTGTGTGTATGTATTTCTCCTTTAAACAGGTGAAGAAATTGAGGATTTTAAATAAAGCAATTTTTTCAAGGTCACACAGCTAGTAAGAGTTAAAGTCAGGTCTCGAATTCTTGTTTTCTGATTGCAAATCTGTTGCCTGAGGTGGGAACGTGAGTGGCTCTTGACTTCCTCTCAGGGCATGACTAATGGCATGATCAGGTGTCTGCTAGGAATGTGGACACTGCAGACAGGAGAATGGGGCATGCTGGGCTCAAGCAACAAGTTAGTGAATAAAGGAAAGAGGCTGGGATAGTTCTGGGAAAGAGCCTGACTGCTGGGAGACCTGGACCCCAGAGAAGGGAGGCGGCCAACAGTCAATCGAAATACCCAAGTTGGTACGAAAAGCTGGCTGGATGTCTTCTGGCATTGCTAACCCAGGAGGGCCTGTGCAGTGGGCAGGGCATGGCAGAAGGAAGCTCTTGGCAGATGCAGGTGCTATGGATAAAGTGGGTGGCTTAGAACCAGACCCCAGCTGGAGACTGGCCTGCAGTGCAGGGAGCAGGGTCCAGTTCCAAGCAGCATAGTGGATGAAGTGCAGCATGGGAGCTTAGACCAGGCAGGCTGTGGTTCAGGGTGGGGTGGGGTGGGGGGGACAGGCCAAGCAGAGGGCAGAGATTATAGGAACTGGGGCAGGCTGGGGCACTGGCCTGGCCTGAGCTGCTGAGCCTGAGGTCCTGCAGATTCCCAAGCACATTAGCACTGGGCATGGACTATTGTGGGATTCTTGCCAGGCCCACCCTCTGGGCTTCAAGTGACCACCCCAGAACTGCAGGAAGAGGAACATGAGGTAGAGACAGGAAATGCAGTGAAACTGACCATCATGAGTCATCCTTTAGTGGCCCCTCTGGAGGCAGCAGAGAAATCAGAAGACACAGTAAGCATTGTCTGGGGATGGGCTGGTGGACCCTCAATCTCACTCATCAGTGTGTCCTTGGACAGAGGCAAATGTCCTCAATGAATGGTATGTCAGTGACAATTGTACCCGTGCTTCCTTTCAGGGTTAGTGGAAGGATCTGCTATGCTGCCATACATAAAAGTACACAAGGAAGCCCGTACTTCACCCTTAAAGAGGAAATATGGTCAGTTCCCTGTTGTCTACTTAACTTTGAGGGTGGAGAGTGGAGAATTTGGATTTTTCAGTTTTTTTTTTAATACAGTGGCTAAGGTGTGGCAGTGTGCCAGGCATTATGCTAAGTGTTGCAGGAAAACAAGGATGATCAAAAACTTGGGCTTCAGGGGCCAGGGTAGGCAGTTAACTTCTAGTCAGAGAGGCAAATGCACAACCAGTTATAATGCAAAATTCAAGGCAGGATGGAAAACCAGATGAAAGGGGGCGTATGTATGGACCAGCTTCATTTGGACTAGCGAGGTCAGGAAAGGACTCATGGAACAGCTGGGTGTCTGAGCCACACACCACAATAGAGAGTTATAATTGAGGGTAAGAGCAGTGTCCAGCCAGGAAACCACAACCTCCAGGTTTGGATCTTAGACAATGGATAAGCCTCTAAACTAATGCATCCAAACTATTTTGCACTTCTGAAGCACCAAGAGAACATTCAGATAATTTGCTAATGACCAGATCCTTTTCAGGCCCTCTATTTCAGGAGCCCTGGGAATGGGACCTGACATTTGCATATTGTTACAGCTCCACCCCTTCCCTCCCAGGTGATTCTGATGAGCATCGTTTGGTTAAGAGCCAATGCTCTAAACCATTCTCAAGGTTCAGTATGCTTAAAAATCTCCTGGACATCTTGTTAAAATACAGATTGACCTTTCCCTCAAAGACTCTGATTCAAGGGTCTGGAGTGAGGCCTGAGATTCTGCATTTCTAACTCACTCTCAGGTGATGCTGATGCTGTGGGTCTGTGGATCACATGTTGAGTAGCAAGGCTCTAAACCATCACTGGGATCTTTGATTCCTGCCGGGATAGTGGGACCGAGTTAAGAGGTGTCCTTAATTAGGAATTGCTTTCGAAAGCAAATGCATGAATCTCCATCCTGGACCTTTAAGAAGTGACACACACTCAATGACCTTGAAAACACCTGCCCATATGAGGGAGATAAAGACACCCCAGAGAAGTTCATAGCACCCAACTGTGGCCTCTGTCCTTGCTTCCACCCTGACTCCAGTTCCCCTCTGGCCCCTGCTTCTCTGTTATGTTTCTGTTTTTACATCTGATTCGTATAACTCTCCTGAATCTTGTGCATCCTGCCTCCTGCCCAGGGATTTTCAGTAATGCGTTCTGGAACTTTTAATTTTTCCCCTCAGTGTCCAACCCCTGGCCAGTCCATCTGTTGCTCAGCAAAGAGATGTTTTAGTCACACCAGATCAGTTAGCTCAGAAGACCACTGAGGTCTTAGCATGTTCTGCATGGCTTCTCTCCAACACTCACTGTGGAAAAGATTTGTACAATGACTTTAGGTCACATTGGTCTTTTATATGTTTTTGATCAGCTTTATTTTTGAAAAAAATATCGCTCATGGGAGCAATTTGTGATTGTTAGTGTGAGAGAACTCTTCAAAGCCCTTTTTGTATTAGGAGAAATTACCTGGATGGGATTGTTGAGCTAGCTGACTGACCCCAGGACTTGGTTATTTGAACAAGTTGGCTGTTGACAGATGACACCTGCTTTGTACAAGCTTGGCAAAATAGGCCTTGCATTGTGGGTTCTCTTAATTCAATGGATCTTTGCTGGTTCCTGTACTTTGGCCCTGGGGAAAAGACTTAACCTCACCAGACGTGCTTTTCAGACAGAAGCGACATCCATACACATTTACTTGGCAAAATAGGCCTTGCATTGTGGGTTCTCTTAATTCAATGGATCTTTGCTGGTTCCTGTACTTTGGCCCCGGGGAAAAGACTTAACCTCACCAGACGTGCTTTTCAGACAGAAGCGACATCCATACACATTTCAACGAAATTGTACACACTTTTTTTCTTTTCATTTAAAAAATTTCTCTCCCTTTTCTTTTTTCTTTTCCTCTTTTAAAAAATCAAGTCTTTTGTGCTAGGAATAGTATGAGGTGAGATGCTGGAGATGAGGAGATAAATTAGATTTGATCACCTGTACTCAAATTGCTTGCAGTTATTGGTGAAGGAGACACACACATTGCAAATAGATATAATACAATATTATGTGTTAGAGAGGTACCAAGTACAGTGAAGGTGCAGAAGAGGGAGTATTCCTTTTTGGCTAATGAAAACAAGGAAGCTTTATGGCAAGAGATACTGCCTTTCCTTCACAGTAAGGGTCAGATTTTGAGAGGATGACAATGTCTACATGTAACACGAGAAATATGTGTTAATTAGGAGGATGTAAATGTATCACATCCCTTGGGTAAACACAATAAAGATTTTGATCATATTAACTATATTAGCAACAGATGCCTATTGAATACTTTCTATATGCTAAACACGGTGTGAAAAAATTCATATGCATTATCTAATTCAATGAAATCCTCCCCATAAGTGTATGAAGTGATAGTACAAGGGTACTTCAAGAAGTTCAGGGAAAGATTCATATTATTTTTCAATTTGATTTTTCCATGAGCTTTTTGAAGTACCCTCATATTTTCCCTTTTACAGATGAAAAAACTGAGGTTTAGCAAGATGAAGTAACTTGTCCAAAATTTTACAGAGCTGGAATTTGAATTCAAGAATTTAAGCCAGAGACTTTTAGCTGGTATTACTTGTTGAATATCTGCCATGCACTGGGCACTTTGTGTAAATTATCTTTTTAATCTTTAGAACAACCCAAAGAGTAGGTATTACGGTGCCATTTTACAGAGGAGGATGTGCATGCCGAGAATTAAGTTTTGCAAGTTTATACAACTGTGAAATGGAAGGACTGGGAATAAAAACCAGCTCTGTCTGAGCTCCAAAACCCATCTTCTTTTGACCTTGCCAGAGTCTTTCCTTTTAAATGGATCCTTCCATGTGTTAACCCAAAGGGGTAACAGTAATCATGAGTGTTCCAGACAGGCTGTCTAGGGAGAGCCTGCACACTTGCGTAGTGGAATGATTGTTCCACATTTGCTTAGGACTGGAGGTGCTTGCCTGGAGAAGGAAAGAAACAAAGAAAAGTGGGGTACACAGAGACCAGTAAGGAGGTGAGGTGTTGAGGCCATTTTGGTAAATGACAAGAAATGGATTTGGTGAGGTTTCAAGTCTGGGAATTCTGGGTTCTAATCCTGACTTCTAATCCTGGCATCAAAGCTGTGTGACCTTGGCTGAGTTGCTACAACTTTCTGAGCCCAGTTTTCTTAACTGTAAAATGGGAATACTAATAGCTTCCTGGTAGGGTTAGCATGAGGAATAAATGAGTCAACCTGGAGCGAGTCTGGCCGTGGGCGTGCAGTAATCAATAAGTATTGTCTCACTGCCTGTTTACTTTGGCTCTTGCTGGCTTTGACAAGGCTATAGAGAAAAATAGGCTAATTTCTTAACCAGGAAGGATCTGATTCCAGCAGGCAGGCCCTGGGGCACTGACTGGCATGGGAAACTGTGGCATAATATCCATTTGTCTGGTTCTTTCTCCAGGCCTGAATGCTGGTTTCAGGAGCCTTCATCCAGGCACAAAATCCACCTAATTGGTTTGAAAAGCACCAGCTGGATAAACATCCCGTCAGCCCACCACTGTAATAATGCCAGTGACATTTATGCCTGAGATGAAGGATGCAGAATGAATGGAGATCAGACCCCAGGTACCACACCAGAAATGACAGTCCACACAAAGCACCCCTGAGACAAGAAATGCCAGCCTCTGGGGGTGGGGGGACAAGGACCTAGGGGTGTACATCAGGCAGGGGTACCACATGGGGCTTCTGTACACTTAATGAAGAACTTGCAGGATGAATTAGGAAGCAAATCAGATTTGCCCATGACATGGAGAGATGGAATGAACACCAGAACACTGTGCTGGGCATGTTACTTAACCTCCGTAAACCTCTGGTTCCTGCTTTTGAAATGAGTACCTTGTGGTGTTTTGGACACCAAGTGAGAAAAATAGAGATGGAACCCAGCCCTGTTCCTGCTGAGCCTCAGGTGTTCCAGCAATATTAGTGTTTTCTCTTTTCCTGCTTTTCCTTTCTCCAGACCTTCTTTCTCCTGGAATCACCTTTTTCCTTGCTCCAAAGAGCCCAAGACCTGTACACGCCCCATTCACATACACAGGAGGGCACCCCATTTATGCACTCATTCATCGATACCATTTTTTCATTCATTCATCAATGATGTTTTGATCATCCAAAATGTGCCAGATCCTAAGCATACAAAGATTAATTAGACCTTTCCCCTGCTCTTGAGTTGTTCAGAGGTTAATGCAGGATGGTTGTATTATATCAGACAGGGTCCCAACAAGAAGCAGGTGGTACACTCAGATTAAGATCATTCAAGGAGACTTTCTCCAAGAAGAACTAATTAGAAAGGAATGGGAAGAGACAGCAGCAGCATGGCCGTCACCACCTCCAGGGCCAAGGCAGAAAGGAAGGGAACAATCCTGGAGCCTGGGAACAATCCTGGAGCCCAGCAACAGACGGTTGCACACAACAGGTCTCCTTGAGGGGGAGCAATGACTTTCTGTCTAGGGATACAGCCAGCTCAAGGTGACCTTACAAGGAGGGAGCCTGACTTTGCTCCTCCCTCCCGCTGACCTTCTTGGGTGTTCCCCATTGGCTGACCTGACCAGAAGCTCAAGGGCAAGGGAGCCTGTTGATTTGGCACACAGAGACCAGCCTCCCAGGGCAGAGAGAGGGTGAAGAGTGGGGAGTGTGTCTTGAGGGGAGAACACAAGATGTCAGCACGTTTAGGTAGAATTCATTACAATGGTGGCATGTGGGTCTAGAATAGTTAGTGGTAAAAATAGAGAGCTGGGGAGCCCTAGCAGGGAGAGAGGAATTCCCACCAATCCTTTCTGTCTCACCCCACTCCACTGCATTCCCAAATTCACAGGGGTGGAGGTGGTCTCCTGCCTCCAGGGCTGTGTACCTCCAGCCCTCTCCAGGATCATTTCTTGTAACCCTCCACCTTGTTTTCCCACCTCTGCAGATACTAAGAGATCACCTTTCCCAGAATACCCAACACCCTCTTCTTCTGGACCTTAGAAGCTGCCATTTTCCACCTTCACCCTCCACTCCAGCCCGAGATCCTTCTCCCACTTCTCTGCCTGGCTACCTCTCAGCTGACCTTAAAAAAGGCATGACCTACTTAAACATTCAGAAATGCATAGAGGATAAAAATCAGACACCCACATACCCACCACCTGCATTGAATACATGTTGAAATTTTGCTGTATTTGCTGCGGATCTTTTTTAAAAAAGGAAATTTTGCAGATACAATGGAAAGATCTATTGTGCCTCTTCCACTCCTTCAAACACTATTTTGTAGTGACTGTTCATATATCCATGCTTTTTCACTTTTGCTAGATATCTGTGCTTTAAAAATGTACATAATTTCCATTATATTATAGATATCTTTCTATAGTTTGCTTTTTTTTTTTTGCGCTCAACATTATGTGGGTGTTTTGCTGTTTTGGCTTTGTTGGTTGGGCATAGTCTTAGGAGTTTTTACTGGCTTCCCTCTAATATTGGGAGTCAAGTAATGACGTCAGGCCCACTTGACTTAAGCACTGAGTGGCTTTCATTGAAATTTTATAAGCATCAAAAATAACAGTAAATGTCCAGTCTTAGGAGTTTTTGCTGGCTTCCCTCTAATATTGGGAGTCAAGTAATGATGTCTGGCCCACTCGACTTAAGCACTGAGTGGCTTTCATTGAAATTTTATAAGCATCAAAAATAACAGTAAATGTCATCTTGCTGCTCCTCCTCAC
>NW_007727805.1:35792-43437 GCF_000696425.1 Galeopterus variegatus | reverse complement strand
GACTTAAGCACTGAGTGGCTTTCATTGAAATTTTATAAGCATCAAAAATAACAGTAAATGTCATCTTGCTGCTCCTCCTCACCTGTCCAGTATAACTGTGTGTCTGCTCACATCCCTGTAATCTTGTTGGGAGGAAAGACGGCCTTATCAGGAAAAAGAGACCCAGGTGGCTGCTGCTGTCCCAGCCTTTACCCTGTTACCCAGAAAGTTTCTTCTGGTGTTTTCCGTGTGAATGCTTGACATCTGACGACCTCCAGCGGCTACCTGTAAACTCTAACAATTCTCTTGCTGTTTGGATCCATTTTCCACATCTAGCATTATTATAACATTTATCAAGTTTTCCAGTCTTACGTAGACAGTACCTCTCAATGAGAGAAAAGGTGGAAAGCCGGGAGGCTGTTATTTGGTAGCTCAGTTCACTAAATAAAGAAACACATGAATCCATCACCAAACATCACCTAATCCCGGAACAGCTTCGACTTTAGACGTGACATCCTGCATGGCCCAGAACACTCTGCTGGTTCTACAGAAACCATTCTAAAAAGGACCTAACCAGGGGACTTATGGCATTTCATTCCAGGAACGTTTCTCCTATTATCAGTCCCGGGGACCGTGAGAATACATGACACCACCCCTGCCACCACCAAATTTATAATCAACATTATGCTTCTGAGCTACATATATGGTAACATATACAGATCTACTTCATTATTTTAGTTGCTAAATCTTATTCCATTGTGCGAATATATCATAACTTATTTATACATATCCCTATTGATGGACATTTAATCTTTTCAGTCTTTTGCTATTATCAACAATGCTGCAGTAAAAAATCTTTGAACTCATGAAAAACTCTGCAGGATATTATACGCAAAACTATAATTGTTGGGTCACCTGGTATGTGCTGTCTGTCAATGTATATAAAATAGTGCCAAATTTCTCCCCCAAATTAATGTGTCCATTCACACTCTACCAGTGATATCTGAGAATTCCTATTAGAATGTCATTATTCAAAATTTCTAGATTTCACTTTCAGGGGAGTAATACATCGGGAGGCGGCATGGTATGGTGGAAACAGCCCTGAATCAGCGAGAGGAGATTCCAGCCCAGCACTGCCCCTGCCTCACTGTAGCGCTTGCACAAACATGCTCCCCTCACCAGGCCCCGGTGCTCTTATGTATAAATTGAAGGCATGGGATTAAAATGTCTTTTAAATTCCTTCTAGGCGTAACCTTCTGCATTCTATGCTTTAAATAATGGCTGATTTGAGAAGGCGATGGAGCCTTCATTCGTGCATGTATTCTTTCTTCCAGCAGATCCTTATCATGCCCTACCACAGCCTAGACACTGGGTATCCACATGAGCATGGCCGTGATCCTGCCCTCAGGCACCTCACACTTGAGTGGGGGAGACAGACCAGCAAATGGGGAAACCCAAGCCCATGGCATCCCAGACTAGGGATGGTCAGAAAGGGCTTCCTATTGGAAGTTATCCTCTGTCTTAAGAATGAGTTGCAGGCAGCCAGGCAAAGTGCAGGGCAGGTCATTCCAGGCAGAGAAAGGCATGGAGGATAGAGGCGGCTGGGGGCACTGGAGGATGTGTTGGGTAATCCAGACTGATTATTCTATCAGGTATGGCTAGAAGTGTGGCCTGAAATGAGCATGAAGAGTTTGGCTGAGGCCAAACTGCACATGACTTTGTGATTCAGAAACAGAGAATCTTTTGCAGGATGCTTGCTGACCCAAGAGGAACAGGTGACTTATGCAGGTGAGAACTGAGATTCAGGTACGCTAGCTGGTAGAGCTGGCAATACATCTTAGGCAGCCAGGGTCAGTGGTGGAGATGGGTGACAAGGCTCCAGGCTAAAGCTCTTGCATGTGTGAGGTAACTTTCTCCTTCTGGGACACCAAGAAAGACACAAGAAGGGGCACAGCTGGGAGCAGCCTGTACGGCAGGCGAGAGCTCTTGATCCCCTTAGCAGCAAACAGTTCATGCATCCCTATGGGGGTCCCAGAAGCTGGTAGGGCTCAAAGAGCATCTGGGTAACCCACGTTTAATTTTCATCCCTTCATTTTCCACTTTGGTGCAGCACCAAACATGGGCTGCTGTTCTCGGTCTCCAGAAGTAACACAGAGGTGTCTCCCCTGCCAAGGCTGATGTGCTGGATGCAAACCACCTCTGTTCTCCATCAGGAACAGGCATGCCATAGCAGACTGACCCAAAAGTCTTCGGGTGGTCTGAGAGGTTGCATCTCTTATCTGCACAGTTTCTGTCAGTCCTTCAGGGGAGGAAACTAGATTTGCCAGCCAGAGTCAGCTGTTTTCAAAGCCAGGCTGATTCTAGAATATTTCCAGGCGAGGCATTTTATGGGATCCAGAGAATCCCAGCATGTGAGAGCCAGAAGGGACCTTGGGGCCCCCTAATCCTACCATTTTGTTTTCTGCCGGGGAAACCGAGGCACAAAGATGAGACTTGACTTGCACAAGGTCTCACAATCAGTTGGTGAGGTTGGAGGTGGCGTGGGGGTGTTGTCAGGGTTAGAATCGTGGGTTCTTACTCTGTATCTGCAGCTGCTTCTGCTAAACAGAATTCTTAAAGTTACTCTTGAACCACTAATGAAATACAGGCTTCATCAGAAGAAAACTTTCATGTTTAGAATGAACTTCAAAGTAATTGAGTGAGGAAGTAAATAGATGGGTTCCTGTTCACAGTGACTTACCAGAGGTTTTTAAAGCCATATTTTGAGCTATTGTTAAGTTTGTTAAGGAAAGAAGAACTAAAAAATTTTTTAAAAAGCCTAAATGATGAGATTATGTTATGTTTTGGTGAATGTCCTGGATTTGGCTGTCTGGCTTTGTTTGTGTGGCACCAGTCTCTGGGGATGGCAGCCAGACCTTGTTTGAACTCAGTTCATTAGAAAGACATTGTCACTTGAAGCTAAAAGTGTTCAGCTAAGTTTCTTTGCTGTGTCCTTAGGAGTTGCAGGAATTGGGGAGAACACTGGATGGGGTGTTCCTCTGCCACTGGGGTCTTCTGAGGTGCTTCTTAGGGGCCCAACACCTTCCACAGTCACTAAAGCCATGTGGTCAGAGCCCTGGGCACAGCCCATGTTGGGGTTTGCTTGCCCACCTGGGTGGTGTTGGCCTCCCTAGGATCATGACCCAGCAGGCTGTGACCAGGCCTTCCTGGGGGCCAGGGGACCTTCTCCTGAGCTTCTATCCTAGAAGAATCCTGTGCTCCCAGTCCCCACCCCAGCCTCGCCCTGGGGGCCTTCTTTCCAATCTTTAAAACCATGCACTCCAGGACCCCTCGTTCAGGTAACCATCTCCTCCACATCCTCTGCCTCCTCATCAGATGTCTCCCTTGTGTTAGGTAACAGGGGTCATCTCCCCTGGAGGTCTCTGCTCCCCATGGAGAATGTACTTGCTTTCACACCCCAGAAACCTCAGGGCCCTGAAGCAAGCTCCATGTCCTCCTCACTTCACAAGCCATTTCCAGACCATTAATCCACCCATGCTTAAAATAATTCTCAATCCTTAGAGGCACACGCCATCTTTTCATTCCATTTTAAAATTCACCCAACAAATAATTACTGGGTGCCATTTTGTGCCAGGCTCTCTGCCAGTAGCTGCGGATATATGAAGAAAAATGTCATGGTTGCTGCCCACATGGAGTTTTTTGTCTAGTGAGGGAGACAGACATTAAATAGACAAAGAAAGAAGCATAAAGGGCAGGGTGCTATGAGTGAGAGTGACATGAGGAACTAATCTGGAGGAGGTGACGATTCCAACGGAGACCTGAAGGAGAGGAAGGAGCCACACAAGAAAAGAGGGTGGGATGGAGGCTGCAGAGGAGCGGAGTGTGTGGAGGCTGGAGGAGAACGGAGGCTTCATGACGAGGAGCTGAGCGAGTCCACGAGGCGGTGGAGCACAGCGATGGGGAAGCCGGAAGGCAGGAGATGAGACTGGAGGGAGCTGGGCATGGGCCATACCTTTTAAGACCAGAAGAGGAGCTGGGCTTTTCCTAAGTGACCGCGGACCCCTTCTTTCCTTCCCATAAAGGCCTTCTGGTTGTGTGGTATGGAGGTTTTGGCATCTGGTCCAGTCTGGCTCTCCACCTCCAGCCCAGCCATCCTCCCGAAGGACTGTAGCAACTCTCAGCTCCAAAGATGTCCCTCAACCCTCACTTGAGCCCCAACTCTGAAGGCCACACCTCAGAGCTGGCCGCCTCAGGAAAGGCTGCACCTGCAACATCTGACACCCGCCCCTCCTTCTGTCCCACTGCAACCTGCTTCCTTTCCCTCTGGCACCTCCCTTGGTTCTCTCTCCATGTTTGCTCTTTGACCTTTCAAGACCCTCAGTTCTTACCTCTCCACTGTCTTCTGTCACCCAGTTTTTTTTTCATTCCACTCCCTCTGGCCTTGACTTCACTAGTCCATCCCATCAGCCACCAGCCTTTGCTTGCCACGTCTTCAACCCTCTTGTACCTGTTCTGCAAAGTTCCAGCCCTGCATAAATTGAACCCTTTCCTCTTCTCATGCACCTGGCTTGCTGAGGGCAGGTGCATCTCTTGGTGAGTTCACAACCTCTGTTGCCTGCTATGCCTGAAATGCTGCCTGCTTTGGGCTGCCCTGGTCAGCTCTTTTTTTCACGGTTGCTTATTCTTCATAGTGGTTATTTCAGATCTTCATAGCTCTCCCCCAGCCTCCCCTTCCAGATCCTACTTCTCCATGAAAATAAAGACCATTGGACAGGAACTCCCTCAACTGCCTGGTACAACACCTACAAATTAGCCTGTATTTGGACTTTTTCTCCCTTTTTGTCAACCTGTGCTCTGAATCCCAACACTTTCTCCCTCCATGAGGAGCTTGTCCATTGATTATCTGCTCACAAGAAGGTAGAGTCCACAAATCTTTGTCCTTTGCTGTGTCCCCAGTGCCTAAAACTACTGAACGCGTAACAGGTGTTTGAGAAATATTTGTAGAATGATTTGTCCCTTCTCTGCCTTCAACCCCTGCCTCTCTATTGATTCATGGCACTAGCATTTAAACCCACTCAAGGATTTTCACCATTGAAAACAAAACAAAACAGAGCCACAGTAGAAACTTCTTGAAGGTGGCACGGTGGCTTTGTTGGCTAAAGCACCTGTGTGGTACAAACCTCTTGACTGGGTGCACCTACTCGTCAGGCTGCAGCTGTGTCTTGTCTTCTCCCTCCAGCATGCACTTGAACGAGCTGCTCAAGCCCCTGCCTCCACTCCATCACCTCCCGTTCACTCCCCCATCCCCTGATCCTTGACTTCACCCTCCCAAGGAAACTGTTCTGCCCCTGATGACCTCATTTTTACCAAGGACAATGCACACTTTTGTGCCTCAGAGTATCTACCCTCATGGCAAGGGTTGGTTCTGCTGGACGCCCTTTCTTTGGAAACACTCTTCTCCTGAAGTTCATGACCATGCTTTCTCTTCTGCCCTGATCTCTCCACCCCTGGTGGTCCACTCCTCCAATCCACTGTGCACTCCAGACAGCCGGATCTCCCTAGTGCAAATTGGATCATGTCCCTCTGCCAGGATCCCTCATTGTCCCCACAGTTGAGTTCTGAAACCTCAGCTCAGGCATCCCGTGCGCTAGTCTACTGGAGGACATGTTACATTGTCTGGCCTCTAGACCTTTGCCTGTGCTCTGGTTATCTCACCCCCTATCACCTTGCTCTTAACAGCTCACTTGGTTTCCCGACCACAACCCTAACTCGACCCTAAGTTTTTCAGGCCTTCTGCTATCCAGCTCTCGCCTTATGCTTGGACCAGTTTTGTACTCTCAATCTTGTGCCAACTCTTAGTAATATCCCATATTCTTGCAAGTTTACAGCTTGCAAAACACATCCGCATTCATTTTCTCACCCGATTCTTTCAACAGCCCTGTGAGGCAGAGATATCTGCTGTCACCTCATTCCACAGACTAGGACATCGAGGGTCAGAGTTTCAGAGGCTTGCCCAAGGTCACACAGTGAATAGATACTGGGTCTAGGACTTGAATCCGTGTGTTCTGACCCCTAACTCTGGCTGTGTCCTTGGTTTTCATCCTGTTTCCACACTCCCTCCCTACCCCCAGTGCCAACCTTACAGAGCAGGACCCAGTCTCCAACAGGCCAGTCAAGGAAGGCTGCCTTGGGATCCCAGACCCCAAACCCTGAGTGGCCAGCCTCCCCTCGACCGCGCCTGCTCCAGATGAGCCTGGCCAAGAGAACTGAGAGCGAGCAGGTGGTGGGAACACACTACAACAAAATCCTGCTTCCTTAGGATGAAGTGTTTTCCTCTCCTTGACTCCACTTCCCCAATGAATGCTGAATCATCTGCCAACATGACTAAAAATAAGTGACCAGGAAGGACAGAGATGGATGAGGTGGGGGGACTGTGGCGCAATGGCGAAGAGGCAGAAGGGGGCAGGAAGTCTTCGGGCTGAAGAAAGACCTGTCAGAGAAGAAAAACTACTGCTGAGCGGGGGCCCCCCATGTCCCCAGGCCACACAGATCTGCGCGGCTCCTCCCGCTGCCTCTAGCCTAAGTTGATTCCTTCTGTCCCTGATTAATAAAACCTGCATCACTGGCCGGCATGTTGTGAGCCGCGGTGTGGGTGCCATCCAGCCCACCATCTGCTTGTAATCGGTTTTCTGCTGCCCCTTTGATTGCAGTTTTGCCCGAGTCTTGTCATGATGGGTCCCCTGATACAGCCACACATCTGGGCTCCTTGCAAAGGAGCCAGAGCACTGTCAACCTGATGATGGTCTGCAAGAGGGGCTCTGTCCTCAGACAAGGTCACAGATTAATGCTGTGTTTGCAAAGAAGGGAAGGAGGCAGGATGGCCTGGCCTGATCCAGTGGGGCTCTGTACTGGCAGAAGGGACAGAGTTTCTCCCCATTGTGGGCTCTTAGCTGGGTGAGATCAGGCAAGTCGCCAAACCTCTCTGGGCTTCTGCTGCCTCAACTGCACAAAGACTGAGACTGTAGGACTTTACTGTCCTGAGGTCAGGAGGCAGACGGGATGATTTCTTCATTTTCCTTTCCAGGGCTGTGACTCACAGTGCTACAGTTCGGTGACTGTTCATGCTCCATTTTATGCAATATAAATCAGAGGCTGGAATGAAATAGTCAGGTGTGGTAGGCTGAATAATGACCCCCAAGAAGTCATCATCCTAATCCCCAGAAATTGTGGCTATTACTTTATATGACAGAAGGGGCTTTGCAGGTGTGATTAAGTTAAGGTTCTTGTGATGGGGGATTATCTGGGATTATCCAGGTGGGCCCAGTGTAATCACAGGGGTCTTTATAAGAGGGAGGCAGGAGATGAGAGGAGATCAGGAAAGCAGAGACTAGAGTGATGCGTGACAATGAACCGAGGAATACAGGCGGCCTCTAGAAGCTGAAAAAGGCAGGGAATCGCCTTCTCTCCCCAGAACTTCCAGAAAAAGCCAGCCCTGCCGACATTTTGACTTAAGCCCAGTGAATCTGATTTTAGACTTCTGACCTCTAGAACTGTACGAGGGTAAGTTTATGTTGTTTTTCACTAAGTTCGTGGTAATTTGTTACAGCAGCAATAGGAAACTAATATAGCAGGACTAATTTTATCCATGAGAAAAAGAGCCACATGG
>NW_007727805.1:33401-34510 GCF_000696425.1 Galeopterus variegatus | reverse complement strand
ACTGAGGGTTGCAATCCGTTGCCGGTCACGAAAAAAGACAAAAAGGAAAAAAAAAAAAAAAGAAAGAAAAAGAGCCACAGATTATATGGCCCAATTCAAGGCATGTAGGGAGGCCACCCTGTCCAAAAGCCACACTCTGGGAGATACTCCCCTTTGAAACATGCCTTCGGGCTGGGGTGGTGACATCCCGTTGCGACGCACTCCCCTCTACAGCAGCTGGCCTATAGAAATATGACGTGAACCACGCAGGACATCTCACATTTTCTAGTAGCCACACTAAAAAGACTAAAAGTGAGTGAAATTAATTTTAATATATTTTATTCAACTCAATATATCAAAGATATTGCTGTTTCAATGAATTATCAATATAAAACAATTTACTGAGATATTGTACAAACTTTTTTTTGGACCGAGTGTGAAATTAGGTGTGTATGTTACATTTACAACACATCTCAGCTCAGAGCAGTCATGTGGGGCTATGATTTGATCTTAGGTTTGATTGGCACAGTTTTAAAGGGTTAAGACTTTCAGCTCCTAAGAGTGGGTCAGCTGATTGAATGAAAGCTGGTTGAATGAAAGAATGAATGAATTGCTTTCATGGCTGTGACTACGAGGTTCAGGAGGTTTCCTCAGTCTCTTTAGGGATGAATCTGAAGGGACAGGCTTGGGGGGGAACATACCTGTCCTCAGCCTCTAAGGTAATAACTTATACCTCATTAGAACCTTGCTTTGCAAGAATGTCCTGATAGGCTGTGGGACCTGAGCAGACACAAACAGCCTGAGGGTTCACTTCTTGACCTGTGGGCCTTCTTAGCATCTTCTCAGTGTCCTGAGCAGTGGCTCAGGATGGGGAAGGGGCTGCTGCCATCCCTCCCACCCCTTGCCATCCAGTTTTCACCACAATCATGCCTTGGCATGTCACACTAAAGTCAGAAGGACCGCCAAAGGAAAGGACATTTTCCCTCTGAGGGCAAGAGTCAGGGGGGGAGGTTCTCGGTGGAGATGTGGTGGGAGAAAGATGCAGGTGCAGAAAGGCTGGCTTTTGAAACTCTCCCTTGCTAGTGAAAGGGGTTCTTTTCTCTCATTCCCGGGAGATTTTTACAAAAATC
>NW_007727805.1:32204-33337 GCF_000696425.1 Galeopterus variegatus | reverse complement strand
GGGTGTAGTTTTGAGGGCTTTAAAAAGGAGGAGAGTCTGTCTTTCTCTCTCTCTGCTTCCACCATCTTGCAATATGAGACCCCCTGGGTCACTGTCACCACCACCAGATGGACTTTGGACTTCTCAGCCTCATGAACTGTAAACAATAAATTTCATTTTCTTTATAAATCACCCAGTTCAGTGTACTTTGTTATAAGCAACAAAAACGAACTAACACACCTCTGAGATACCCCAGCAAGGCGACCGGAACTGCTGGAGCCAGGAGGGGGCCCTCATTGATACTGATGAAACCAAGGTTCAGAGAGGTTAGGAAGTCTGTCCAGGGCTGAATGGCCAATTCAAAGGAGTTAAAGGGGCTGACTTCCAATCCTGGCTCTTCCACTTATGAGCCATGTGACCCAGTGCAAGTAACTTAATGCCTCTAAACTTGGTCTCCTCATCTGTAAAGTGGGGACAAGCACAGCAGCTCCCATAGGGCTGTGGGGAGCAGTAAATGGGAAAGGGCATCTGTNGGGACAAGCACAGCAGCTCCCATAGGGCTGTGGGGAGCAGTAAATGGGAAAGGGCATCTGTCTCTCTGTGGAGCTTCGCTATGCGTTAGAAAGTGAGGTATTCATTTCCAAAGTGAGAGGCTTGGTCACTGATGGCCCACCTTCCTTGCTTCCCAGCCACGCCTCCACTCCAGAGGGACTGGTCTCCTAATTATGGACATCTTTACCTGCATACCTTTCCATGTGCTAATGCTGAGTCTTGGAAACACATTTCTTCTCCACCAGACAACCAACATTACAAAACCTTTGCAAAGCACAATGTTCATAGCCTTTATTACTAGCATTAGCATCACGGTCACCTCTATCAAATTTTGTGAAAGATTCTTTTAAAAATTTTTTAATTCAGAAATATGTTTCTTTTTAATGTGTTTTATTAGGGAACCCTAAAATGTGTTTATTTTGGTACTTATGTTCTTTTGCTACATTTGGTGAATACACAGTTGGATTTTATTTTCATTTCTAACTGTAGTAAAATACATATAACATAAAATTTACCATCTTAATCATTTTTTTTTTAATCTTTTTTCCGTGTCCGGCAATGGATCGCAACCCTCAGTGTCGCCCCCGTACCAGACTGGGACC
>NW_007727805.1:16375-31287 GCF_000696425.1 Galeopterus variegatus | reverse complement strand
AAAAAAAAAAAAAAAAAAAAAAAAAAAAAAAAAAAAAGAAATATGTTTCTTTTCAATGTGTTTTATTAGGGAACCCTAAAATGTGTTTATTTTGGTACTTATGTTCTTTTGCTACATTTGGTGAATACAAAGTTGGATTTTATTTTCATTTCTAACTGTAGTAAAATACATATAACATAAAATTTACCATCTTAATCATTTTTAAGGGTATGGTAAAAGATTCTTCTGTAAAGAATTCTTGTATGACCCTGCCACATCCCTGAAAATCACCCCCAACCTCACGCACTGAGCCCTGAGCTCAGGCTAGCCCCATCCACCCACATTAAGAAGCGTTCCCAGCACCCCACCTCTCTGCAGAGTGGATGTTCCCAGCCCTGCAGTCTTGCTCTTTTCTCAGTCTTGGGAATATACTCTGTTCCCGTGGCGGTATGACCTTGACATAGAGTTGGCCTCTTTGACGTGATTAGACATCTTAGATCTGATGCCAAGCCCCTGAGGCTCTTCACTTCTGATTGGTCTGGATAATCCCTCTACCTGGTTGGACCTAGATGCCTGGATCACAGCCCCAAGTCCTGATCCCCATGGTCACTGTGTCCTCAGCCTTCTTCCTACAATGTCCTGGCCCTTCTAGCCTCAGTGAAGAGGCCATATACCGTTCAGAGCAAGGACGCTGTAAGGAAGCCTCCTGGCTGACCCTTTCTGGCCCTTGGGCATGGTATCTCTGTTTGGCATGGCAGACTCTTTCTCTCTTACCCCTGCCCCTGCTTAACCAAGAGCCACCATTACTGAGGGCTTCCTCTGAGCCAGACACTGTGTTAAGAGTGTTACACACATGATCTCATTTAATGCTCACGACAACCCTATTGGATGGGTTATTATCCCCAACATACAAACATGGAAACCGTGGCTCAAAGAAGTGAAAGGATGTGTCCAAAGCACATAGCTGGTGGGCAGAGGAACTGGGAGTCAAGCCCAGGTCTGTCTAACCCAAAGCCAGTGCTTCCAAGCAGAATGGAGCTGCCTCCGCTCTGCCCCCTCCAGCCTTCTCACCCCTGGCATCTCCTAGGACATCTCTATTGATGTCTGTGAGCCCCAGTCCTTGCTCAAGTCAGCTTGGTGGCCTGGACCCTGGAGCTGCCATAGTTCCCCACCACTCAGCATCCAAGATGTCAGATGCCAACCCAGGCAACCTCCCCAGCTAAAAGGGAAAAAGCTCCAGACCCAGACTCCAGATGAAAGTGGATTTGCTCCAATCTGCAATCACAATAAAAACAATTTTGTGTTTTGCTCTGTCATTTAGAACTGCCAAATCCAGCCTACTACCTGTTTTTGTAAATAATATTTTACTGGAACACAGTCATGCCCATTTATTTACATAATATCTATGGCGATTTTCACACTATGTGGCAGAATTGGGTGGTGTCAAGAGAGACTGGATAGCCTGCAAAGCCAAACATGTTTACTATCTGGCCCTTTACAGAAACAATTTACTAACCCTTGATTTAGAGCATTGTAAAAATGTTCCCATGTTGTTGGATAGTCTTGCTGGTTATAATAATTAATGGCTCTACAATATTCCACTGGGTGGCCTGTGATTTTTAACTCAGCACTTCCCATGTGGTCAGATAAATTTTCTGGTCTGGATAATCTGCAATGAAGATCTTTATGCTTCTGTTGAATTGTTTCCTTAGGAAAAATTTCCACATAGAGTTTCAGATCAAATCATCTGGCATTATTGCCAGGGATGGTCAAAATTCTGTCCCATTGTATTTATGTGTCTTGGTCTAATTTTAGGAATTGACCTTCCTGATCCTTGGCCAACTGATAGGTCCATCTGGATCCAGAATCTCTTTTTTGATTTTCTGTCCTAGGGAACCTTCCTGCTTACTTTACCAGAGGTTTTACCACTGGCCTTGACCAGCCCAGCATCTCCTCATTCCTCCTCCTCCTCGGCCTCAGGGTGAGCTATATTTATGTTCCTCCAGCCCTCTTTGGCCAAAGTAACCCTGCAGGATGGTTCTATTTCCTCCCCTTTCCCAACCCACCTCTCCTTTGGAACTCCCACACCTGCAAGGGCATCAACATCCAGAGTAAACCTCTCAGTGAGCAACAAAGAGGGGTTTAGGCTGGAACACACACACAGACAGGGCCGAAGGGGGCAGTGCATCACGGGGTTGCTCCCCTCGGTCTGACACGATGCTGGCCACCCTGGCCCAGGGGCTGTCTGTCAAGAGGATTTACGAATCTCTGCCTTCAGCCTCACTGTTGTCCCTGCCTGCAATTCATTTACACGTTTTTTACATCCTCTGGCTCTTCAGAAACTTTCCACGTATTGGCTTCTGATTTACTGCATGCATACACTATTTCTATGGGAGAGCAACTAATAAAAAAGGGAAAACTTTAAAAATGGATTTTTGCTGAACACTGCTTGCCAATGAGTTTCTTTAATTGCGGCATTAGGAACATTGGCAATTACTTTCATCGAGCTGATCTGACATAGTAATTTGGACCCTGGAAGAAGCTGAATCATTTTTGGAAGCCAGGCCCCAGGGATTTGGAGCTGCTACCCAGAAGGTCTCATCCCTTTCACTGATTGATGGACAAGTTCCTCTCTGGGAAGCCTGGCCTGAAACTAGAGGCTCGGGGGTCTCTGACACTTCACTTTCCTGCGAGCATCTCTGCCATGGTCATGCTGCTCTGCCTGAGAGGGAAGGGCAAGGGGGAGCGTGAACCTGTGTTTAGGGAGTTTATTTATTAGACATGTCACCCCGCTGAGAACTTAAATCTCATACCTTATATTTTCTCTTATTGTCTCTAATTTTGTTTTCTGGGAAAGAGCCGAGCAAGTCTGATCTTTTTTCATAGCAACTTTTTAGATATTTAAAGATGAAGATCCTGTCTCCCTGTAATCTTCTTGCAGCCTAAATACTTCCAATTCCTTTAATCACTTTTTTCCATTAGCCCTAAGTCTCTTGCCAAATAGGACCTTGCTAGAAATTGCGTTAACAATACCGTCATGATAATGCAGCTAGCAGGGATTAGGTGTGCATGGTGCAGCGGTTCTAAGTGCCTTGTTTCCTGGAGCTCATTTAACCTTCACTGCAATTGTACGAGGATAGTGCTATAATTGTTCCCATTTGACAGATGGGGAAACCAAGCACAGGGCACGATAGTTAAACCACGAGTTGAGTCCTGGCACTGCTACTCACTAATTGTGGTGCCTTCATCAAGTTACTCAATTTGATTTTCTTCATCTATAAAATGAGAATGGTGATCCCCATGTCACAGAGATGTGAGGATTCTAAGACAAAGAGTGCATGAAGCCAGCATAAAGTTTTCTTCAGTTCTTTTTCCAGAAGGACTGTCCTTCAGTTTGACATTATCCTTTTCATATAGAAACTCAAAAAACCACATTCTGAATCTTCCTTCTCCTTCCTCTTGCCCAAGGTCACACTCACCTTGATATGTGAACACACCTTTCCTCTCTTTTGCCCATTAAAGTCCTGTGCAAGCCTGAGTGAGGATTCTGGGGAGTGTGGGCCCCAGACTTGAGCTGGCTTCTAACACGGGTGCTGGTGAGGTGGGGCGGGCCACTGAAGCCCGTCTGCCCGGTCTGTGCTCCTGTACGCCATGGCAGTGAACTCCCCAGCCCTTTGCTGCAATCACGAGCTCTTTCAGAAGAGGGAGTAGTCAGTGTGTGGAAGGCAGAAAAATAGGGGTGGGGGGTGGGGAGACCTGCCTACGTAACTGCTTGATGAATTTCTCTTCCTTGCGCATGGCCTGTGTAGATGCGGGTCAGGGGTCCCACTGCGGCTCTGCCCTCTGGGCAGCAGAGGTTTCTAGCCATGGGCAGCTGAATTCTCTCCAGAACCTTGGCTTTTTTTTTTTTTTTTTTAATGTCAGAGCTATATTCGACTCAGTTTTGCAAATGAGCAGAAATACAAAACAAGCTGCTAATTTAGTAGCTACTGCCTTCTTAAACAAACACTTCAGAGGCATAAATACACAGTAGAGCACTTTGGGAAACACAGGCCATCACTGGGCACAGCAGACAAAGGGGAATTCTGGTTCCTCGGGCTGGGCTTTCTCCTCCAATGGCTTCATCTTCCCCCTTGATTTGCACTGGGCTCAACACACGCCTTCATCATGTATAAGGGCAACACGCCTGATAAAGGCCATGTACTTCATCATGTATCTGCAGATATGGCTTCCTGATAACTTTCATTTTAAACATTTTATTTGGAAATAATGCAGTTGTAAGAAAGTTCAGGGAGAGCCGGGACCCCCTTCTCCCAGTTTCTTCCATGCACTGCCCGCCTTGCCTGCCTGCAGTGCAGCCCCACTGCCAGGAAGCACACCTGACACCTGTCCACACTCCTCAGCCTGCGGAGCTTTTCCCTCTCCTCTAATTTCCCTTCTTTTCTTTTCCTCATTCTCCCTTTCCATCAGTCTGTCAGCTCTCTCTCCCCAGCCCCCTTGCTCTTCCTCTCTTTTTGATTTTTTTTTTCTCATGTTTTACCAGATGCAGAGCTCTGGGAAAGCTCCCATTTTAGCTCTGACCCTGGGGAAGGGCCCAGAATGGGTCTGTCCCCTGCTTTGCTGGGAACCTGCCATCCTTTCCCCAAGACAGTCTTCTCCCCACCTCCACCTTGGGGTGGGGTCTTAGCTAGAGAAATACTTCCAGGCCAGCTGTATTCAGAGTGCACTAAACTCAAGGAGGATTGGAGCTCCAGGATCAGGGTTTACCTACCTGATTAGCAGCCACAGCCCTGACCCACACATACCCCACCACCCCACGTACACACGGCTCTCCTATCCGCCACCGACTACCCACCACAGAAGTTATAATCAAGACTCTCCTCCTGCAGGTGGGAGACTCTTACAGCCAACCTAATCCACTCTTCTCTTGTAGTTTGGGAAAGGTTTGCCAGATCTCAGGACCCATAGCTAGGAATGCAATGTGGGGCCAGAACCCAGCTTTGACTGCCCATCCAGTGCTCCTGTCACTCACCAGTCACTGCTGCCTTACCCCAGCCAGCCCGAGCAGACAGCTTTGGAGACCTGAGGAATGCCATCGCCAGCCTTCGAGCTCCTGCCCCTATTTGGGGATCAGTGGGAAGGTTTTGGCCTGTCTTTCCTCATGCTTAACTTCTCTTTGTTCTGTGCAGACACAGTGACTTCTGACTAGGTGCTGCTGGTTGCTGACTCCTCCAGCCCAGTGGTGGAGTGTGCCATGTTTGGAATCAGGCCTGATAATCCCAGACACTTAGAGACTGTGGCCTCGGTGACTCACTTTCTCCCCAAGCCTCATTTTCCTCCTCTCGTGAAAGGAGGATGACAAGACGTTCTTCACACGGATATTGAGATAAGCAAATGGAATAAGGCACATTGGGTTTAGCTCGGGGTTGGGGTTGTAGGAAATTCACAAGGAATAGCAGCTAACACCACTGAGGAAAACCTCGGGCTGAGAAGCAGCATTGAGCTGCTGCATACACCGTGCTGGTGCAAAGAAAGCCACTGATGGCAACGGCCAGGTCACAGGGAGGAAGGAGCAATGCAGTGTTAAGTCTCCAGGGACTTAACACTGGACTGGGCAGGACTCTCCTGAAAACAGAGCTGTGAAAATATGATGCAGCCCGTATTGCCCAGCTGTGAGCATTCTGAACCCAGTCTCATTTTGAGGAAGCTTCTTCTCTCTCCCTAGCTCATTATTAGCTCATATTAGCTCTGCAGGTTAGATGTGGAGGCAGGAAATGAATAATGTCCTGCATCTAGGGCATCACCCTGATCACTCACAGGAAATCTCCCTGGCTGGGCCAGGAGGCCTCTGACCTGCTGAACTCTGGGGTCTCTCTCTCTGTGCTCATCCTCTCAGGGGTTTTCATTTTATTTTATTTTTTTCTTTTTGTCTTTTTTTCGTGTCCGGCAACGGGATCGCAACCCTTGGTGCCGCGTCCGCACCTCGCTCAGCCAGTGAGCGGGAACCGGTCTGTATGTGGGATCCGAACCCTCGGCGGGAACACCGCTGCACTCCCAAGCGGCGAACTGTAGCAGTGCGCCTCCGGGCCGGCCCCTCTCAGGGGTTTTCAAGCTAAGAGTTCCCAAGCCTGACTGTGCATCAGAACTGCCTGGGGGAAAAAAGGACTGGATTAAAGGTTTCTGGAGTGGGTTTATGGTCTCTACATAGGGCTGGGACTGGGTTGCCTCCTGCTTAGTTCTGGCCATGTTTAAAATCTGACTTTTAAACCTTGCCAAGGATTCTGATGGGTACCTGGGGTGGATAGCCCTAGCCTGCAGCCTTGTCTTGGCCCCTGATCTGAACAGCTCTGACCGCATGTGGCATTGGAACTGATTCTGGATAGAGAAGCCATGTCCAAGTGCCGTGGCCAGCTCCCACCATTATTCTCATTTTCTGGGAAAGTAAGAAAGAAAAATATCCCGAATCTAGAGTCATTTTCTCTTCAATTAACCAAATCAATCCCTCTCAGCCCAGGCGGAATTGTAGCTCTGTGGGAACTCACACTGATCTCATGTCCTGTTTCCTACTGTCTTTGGAAGACCCGGGGTGGTCCAGCAGTGCCCTAGCCCTCTTCAGTCCCTTCAAGAAGCATTTTCCTGGGTGCCAGGTGCTCTGCTGGGTGCTGGGGCTAGTGGTGACACAGACCTGGTCCCATCCTCTTGGAGATACCACTGAGCACACAAGTCTACTTTTGCAAGCTGTGGTGAGTGAGGGCTGTGACGCAGAAGGACAGGGAACCAGGTGAGGGTGAAGCAAAGCAACGCTGACCAGCCTTGGGGACCAGAGGGCAATGTCACTCCTGAGAAAGGGTTGCTGAGCAGAGTTCTCAGGATGAATTAGCAGGACTGGAGGGAGGACAGGGCATTCCAGGTACAAAGACCAGTTTGTACGAAGGCCATAAAGAGGGAGGAAACATTTAAGGAGCTGGAAGTCAGTGGTTTAGGGCAGAGAATGAGGAGGAGGGAATTCATCCGTGGAACCGTGGAGGTAGAGTGAGCCCAGATCACGTGACTGCCATGGTCTCTTCCTATAAGCATCAATCAAGTCCTGCAAAACTTTGGGATGGTGAGTGACTCCACCTGACTGGCCTTACAAGGACATGGCCAGCAGCATTGTGGAAGGATAGAAAGCTTGGAACCTCATCTAGCAAAGAGAGGATGAGGGTGTGGACCAGACTGTTGCAAGTAGACATGGAGAGAAAAAGATGGCAAAGTCTGTTCAGAGTCACTTTCTCCAAGAAGCTTTCCCCTACTGCCCCAAGGTTGGGGTAGCTGCCCCTTTCTATGACCTCACAGCACCAATGCTTGCCTCAGTCAAGAGCAGTCGCCTCCCTCAGTGAGCTGGGTGCTGTAGAGGATGGGGACCCTGTGTTAGTTTAACTCTCACCCCCAGTGCCTGCTGTGTGTCAGTGCTCAGCCCACATCTAATGTTATAGTTCAGAGATGGGATAGGGCTAACAGTTCCCAGCCCTCACCTGAACATTCAATGCCTTCACCTTCTACGTAGCTTCCAGGACAGGCTTGGGGATGGGGGCAGTTGCAGATAAGAATATGGTTATTGTTGATTTTTTTAATGCACCTCCTGGTAGATTCCTGAGGGTGCAACGATCTGTTTGGTCACTGTTGTACCCTGGCTCCTGGCACTCTGCTGACTCACAGGGGATGCTCAGTGAATACCTACTAAATGAATGAACGAATGAGCTGCTTCCCAGCCTTCCCTAAAATGCTGTCTCACTCTGGGTCAAACCCTGTGGTTCTTGGTCAGGAACAGGAAGACCTCACCCCCACTGACCCCAGATGGGCACTTGGAGAAAGGGCCCAAAGGGCTCTCTCCAATCAGCTGCCTCTGTATTTTATTCCATGCAGGGGTCACTTTGGGTTGTACAAATAGCAAGCAATTTTCTTGATGCCACTTATTTTTCTCATTTTTACAATAGGAGGTCAGACAAAGGGCCCGGAGGGGAAGTTGGAAAGACCTTTAAGGACAGACCCTAAAAATGATCATTGAAAACAGACTTTCCTGAGATTGTTAGTGCCCTGAAGTAGCAGAAAGATCACAAAGAAGTTTGGTTCTTATCTAAAATACTCTCTGCTTCCCTTCCTCTAAGGAACCCTTCCCACCCAGGGTAAGGGGAGTAGAAAGGAGCCGGAAGGTGCCACGTGCTGGTGTGTAGCCCACCCCACAAATCACATTACACACAGCCTCACAACAGCCCCAGGACAGATCTTCATTTGGCAGATAAAGGAAAGGAGACTCAGAGAGGCTAAGTCATTTGCCCAAGTCCACACAGGTAGTCAGAGGATGTCACCATAAGTTCAGGTGTAGGCACCTGTCTTCCCCACAAGAGCATCCTACAAACTCTGATCTAAAGGAACGTGATAAACAACCCTTCTGGAATAAGAGGATGATCACAGTGGATTGGTTATAGCCAAAGAATGTTCCTCAGAGGAGGCCAGCTTCAACAGGCAGTTCTTAATGAGCCAGGGATGTGATTTCAAGGGATGCCAGGAATGGTGTGTGTGGAGTGCCTTTAGGTCCACAAAATACTTCTGGTACTTTAAGGGACTGACAGCATCACCCCCACTTTTCAGATGAGGAAACTGAGGAACAGAGACTTTAGGTACTCACAGTCACTTAACTCATGTGAAATGTGCGTTCCTCCCTATCAAGCTCACGTGACCTGGGGTCCCTGCCCTCTGGGGCAGGAGTGCTCCCACAGGAAACTATGCAGCAATCATGTGAAACTGGCTGTGATTCTGAGATGACACCAGCAGCACAGGCAGTGATGTTGTCTCCACAGAGCTAAACCTCGAAATAGCTCAGAATGAGAAAGGAAGACACGCAGAGTGGCCGCTGTGCGTAGGGGCTAGAGAGCGGCTCAGTCTGGAGTCTCTAGGGCAAGGGATGTGTTATGCCCAGAGAGAGCAGACTCATGACCATCAGGAGGTAGTGAAGCCTGTTTGTAGAAGCACCGCCCTGGGGGTGAGGAGAGCAGGGACGCTGGGATTGGACAAGTGTTGGTGGGAAAGAGGCCGACCCAGAGGGGAGACTGAGGATGGCCAGGCTTGTCCATGCAGAGCTGCTCACGTGAAGATTCACGGATCCCTCGCTCTGGTCCAGGCACTGGACAGGCTCTGGGACATGGGATGCATCAGACACAGAGCCTGCACTCAGGGGGCTGTCAGTCCATGGAAGTAGAGGATAAGACAGTGTGGAAAGTGCTGAAACAGATTCTCTTCCAATTGGTGTGGAAGCAAAGAGCAATGAATGGGTGTGTGTGTCTTGGGCACTGGGAGAGGCTTATGGAGGAGGCACCATTGGACAGGGTGCAAGATGTGCATGGAGTGTGTTAGAGAAGTGGGTGGCAAAGAAAACATCATGACGGAAGCATGTGCGGGGTTTTATTGGGTCCTGGCTCATAGAACTGTCTGGAAGACTTGGGGGGTTGGGGGGACTGGCAGGGGTACTACTTAGGCCATTTTTGGCTGCACGTGTTGGAAACTGAAGTCAAAATAGGTCATGGGCATGTGTGGTTTGCCTCTCCGGTATTCGCACCCCTTTATTCTTTTTTTTGGGGGGGGGTGTGTATCCACCTCTTCACTCTCAGTCCCTGTGGTCCAGGTGGGACTTCAGAGGCAGAGCCAAGCTAAGCACAGGCCTCATGCCTAAGCTAGCTGGCAAAACATATTCCCCCCCATGTTATGGGTTGAATTATGTCCCCCTCAAATTCATACACTGAAGTCCTAACCTCCTGTACCTCAGAATGTGGCCTTTTTCAGAAATAGGACCGTTGCAGATGTAATTAGTTAAGATAAGGTCACACTGGAGTAGGGTGGGTCCCTAATCCAATATAACGGGCTTCCTTATGGACGAACACCATGTGAAGAGACAGACTCACAGGCACAGGGGGCACACCATGTAAACACGAAGGCAGAGATCGGGGTGAGGCATGGATAAGCCAAGGAGAGAGGCATGGAAAAGATTCTTTCTCACAGCCCTCAGAAAAAAGTGCTGACACCTTGATCTTGGACATTCAGCCTCCAGAAAAGTGAGACAATACATTTCTGTTGTTTGAGCCGCCCAGTCTTTGGTACTTTGCTACGGCAGCCCTGAGAAATAAATATACCTGGTGGCACTGATAGGTTTGTTTTGGGGTGGGCAGGAGACCTAAGCTAGTGTGACACTCAGCTTTTGCAGGTGCCACTACAGTGCGTTGGGTTGCTTTCTGTTGGATTGCACCTGAACTTGGAGCAGCAGCTGCCATTTCTGTCACCATGACAGAGGGCCTTTCTGAGAGTGGAGTCCACCTAGAGGAAGCATTGCTGAGAGATGAGGAAAAAGAAACAGGTGACAGTGTGAGCATGTCTGTGCCCAGCCAGCCCGAAGCCATCTCTGCTTCTAGACTATTAAGGTACATGAGCCAACGAGTTCACTTGGGGCTTAAGCTAGTTTCAGTGAGTTTTCTTTAACTTGTGACAGAAAGAGTTTTGACTTACATAGTTTAATTTTTAAAAAGAAAGAAATGAAGAGAAAAAGAGTTTCCTGAAAGAAGCCTGAGGCTGCATGCAAAAAAATGAAAGAAAGCTGTAAAAATCACAGCAACTCCTGTAGTCTTGGGAACTGTAACTAGGAATGTACCCTGCTGACATGTTCTCTTTTTTCCCCCTCTCATTCTTTTTTTGGGGGGGCTTCCTGTGTGACAGAAGCATGGCACACAGTGATGTCATACCAACATGACATGACAGGACAACATGGCAGCTTCCAATCCTGGGATCACAGCCTCAAAGTCCCAATCAAAAATGCAGAGAGAGCGGAAAAACTCCCAGGGAAGGGTTTTGACTGACCCGCTGCAGATCATCACAGTGGCCACAGATGGCCCCTCCTCATCTGTGAGGCTGGAAAGCCCCCTTAGGGTCCGTTGCAGGTCTGACATGTTGTGATTCATGTTGCAGAAAAAAATAACTCTATGATCTCTTACAAGATGTTCAGAAAAAAAGAGTTCCATGGTCAAATACTTTTGGGTAACCTTGGATGAACTAGTTGGATAGGCTTACCATGGGACTTCTCAAAGCCTCTAACATGTTGATGTTCCAGAGGGCAGGGGATATGTGGGCAGCATTTCTGAAACTTAGCTGATGACAAAACACCTTCATCCCAGAGTATCTAAAGGATCAGTATTCCTTAGGACATAATTTGAATGCTTAACGGGAACAGGTGCTGTCCTTCATGTTTGTTTTCTCCTCCATGTCTGGAACAGTAGACTGCACACAGAGGGCACTGGAAGCTCGGTGGTGGAAAGAGCCTGAAGATTCACCTGGCCCAGTGTTCCATGTGGCACATGAACGTGTCTGTAGCTTCCCCCCATAGTCTCTCTGATACAAATGTGACCACATCTAACGTAGGTGTTTCAGTGTCAACGTGGCACCTCAGAGATGATGTGGTGTCCTGGATGAGAGCAGAATCTGGGATGCCTCAGGGCTTCTGGGCAGCAGCCTGATCTGCATGGACTGCTGGTGGCACCTGAATCCTCACTGGAATTCCATGGCTTCACAATCCCAGTGGGGCTTGTCTGTCACTGAGCTACAAGCCACTTTCAATCCCTGGGGATTCTGAGTGCTGATAATGGCTGTGTGATGCCAACTAAATTAAAACAATTTTCAACATCTAGAAAGTATCTCAGCCCCTCACAAAGTCATCCATTGTGACTCACTGTACCCAAGTCTGGTTAGCTCCATGCTGTTCTCAATCTATAGCACCAGTGCTGCCACAGCACCACCAGGACGGAGATGTGTCAGAAAACACAGATGAGGGAACCAGAAAATGCCAACACCAGAGGGGGCTCCAGTGACCATCTTGCCCAACCCCTGCCTGGCTTTTATTCATCTGTTTTACACATGAAGAAACTGAGGCCCAGAGAGGAAAAGTGACCTGCCTGAAGCCTCATGGCAAATGAGTGACAGTGTCAAAATGTGTCAGTGTGACTGTCCAGGGGGGAATTAAATAAACGTTTCCTAAAATGTGTTTCTAGAGAACATTGGTCATTTGGAATGGTCAGATCCTAAAAACAGCGTTGGAAACATTGTATTCAGTATTATTTGCTCAGAGAGTATGTTGCATATCAGCAGAGCAGAGGCTCTGAGAACTCCTGCTGTAAAGGGTCCTATTCAATTCTGTTCAACCCAGTGTTCTCCAAATTCATTTGGCCAGGAAGCTTCGTCTTCCTCCTTGTGAAAGGCCATCCTAAATAGTTAGTTCCTCAGAACTAATTTCTTAAGGGCCAGGCTTTGGGTTTGTCTGTGTAGATGGCAGCACTGTGGAGAGGCTGTGGGGCAGGCAGGGCAGAGCGTGGTGGGTGGGGAGGAGGCTTGAGGACGGGGGGCAGGAAAACTGACACTGACCAAGACTGGGCCTGAGTGTTTTCTTGATCAGAGGCCAGAGGAGTTATCTTTAGGGTGAAGGCTGACACTGGGAGGTGAAATCCAAATGGGGGTGTGGCCGATCCATTGAGTTTCAGGCTACTGTCAAGATCTAAGGGGTGACAGGGCGGGGGTGTCCAAAGGGGATGGGCACAATAGGGTTATGACTTTGAGGGACTGGGAGGTGACATATGGACACAGGCAGTCCACAGAAAGAGGGTGGAGGAGCATGGAAACAGGACCTAATTCCCAAGAAATTGGGTAGTGGCAAGAATAAGGGGGGTGTCATCCTAGAAAGGCAGGGGGCACTAGGTACACGTTCCTCTCTGCATGAGCACTAGAGCCATAGGGGACAGAGAGACATCCCAGATTCCCTGGAGATATGGGCTGATGTGGAGCAATTTGATTCCCAACCTCTCTGTGGACCTCTGGGGGCACACCTGCGTGTGCAGCACAGCAACCTGAAGGCCCAGGGGAGCTGCCTGCCAGCTGGGAGCAGTGATGATCTCCACGGTCCACACACAGGGCAAGGGCGATTAGCCCATCCTTCAGGGCTTCCAGGAGAATGGAAGGTTATCACTGAGAGATTCCTGGTACTCAGTGCCAATGGCTGAAGCCGACCAGGGTCCAGGCTCACAGCATGGTGGGAACCTAGAAGCCCAAGTTATAATCCCAACCATATCACTAAACCTCTCTGTATTCTTGGGAAATCAACTCCTTTGTCCTGGGTCCCAGGGCTCACATCTTTAAAATGGGTTGGTCTCCACTATGTCCTTCTACGAGTTTTGAAGGCTCTGGCCATCCAAGTCGAGTGAGCTACGATTGACCTGTCTGCTTGAGTTCCAGGTGCTACACATCACTCTTCTTTTTTTTTTTTTTTTTTTTTTTTTTTTTTTGTAGATCTAAAGTGAGTCTCTCCCCCTACAATTGTAAATATGGAAAACTGAAGTGCTGTCATGAACTTCCTCGAAGGCACATGTAAGAAATACAGCTTTCCCGAGGAAGCAAAACCGATATAACACCTTGTGAGTCAGCTGCACCTGGCTGGAGCTCAGGAAGCCATGAAGCCTCTCTGGTCACCAGCTGCCCCATGGGCAACCTCACAGGATAATTGGCCAGGTCAGGGAAGACAATGGACATGGACTGGTTTATAATGGGCACACCCTATAGTGTGTTCCCATCGTGACGAAGGGGCAGTTAAGGAAATGCCAGTGGAGTGAAGGAGGAGATATTTGTGCTTTCCAAGAGGCAGACCTTCAACCTCAGGAAAATCCCCTAAGAACTGGGCAACCAGGGAAAGGGGAAAATCACAGTGACCGCAACTAGCATTAACTGAGCACCAGGTTCTGACAGCCGTCTTTCCACCTCCTTTCCCTACATGTTTTCAGAATTTCTTTCTAGATAATCATCACCTCTTTCTGCTCCTCTGGGCATCCTTGTGTGGATGTGCCTGTAGCTAAGCATGTATTTTAGTTGAAGTCTAAACAGTCCTGACTGTCAGGTTGCTGCCTTTCTTTACCTGGACACTCTACTATTGATTTAGCCTCAAATTGGGTTAGCACTTTTTTCATGCAGTTGCTGCCTCTCACTTTTGGTGGCTACTCAGCTTTTGGCCAGCTACTCAGTCACTCCCCATCGAAGTTTCCTTTATCATTCCTGCAGATCAGCTTTCCTCATTCTGTCCCTGTGATTGATTTCTGGGCTCAATATGTAGAACTTGACATTTATCTCTGCTAAATTTCATCTGGTGGGTTCAGGTCCATTGTTCCTAGCTGTCAAGAGAGTTTGAATCTACCATATTAGCCTTCTCTTCCAGCTTTGTGTGGGGCTGTAGGGGGCGGAGGGTGGAGCTGCCTGTGTCAGAGCTGGGATGCGGTAGTTGCTGCTGCAAGGCAGGCTCAGTTCAGGTGGGAGGCGAAGAAAGCTGGACGGGGAAGGATGGGGTTTAGGACATGGGCCTGGCTCCGGGCTGGTACGGGGTGCGGCAAGGACGTCCATAGAGGACATTTAACATGAGTCAGTAAATCTGGGTTTGGTGACAGCATGCAAGGCAGTTCAGTGTGGGGGTGGGGGAGAGTGTCAACAGTAGCCCTAGGCCGGTGTAGTACCAAAGCCGGGGTGGCAGCAGCACTGAGATTCTGGAGGGCCAGAGCACTAAGAGTGGGACTCAAACAGTGGCTGGGAGAAGACAGTCAGGAGGCCAGCACTCTGCAGGAGCAGGAGGAACAGGCAGGGTGCTAACCTAGACT
Organism: Galeopterus variegatus; assembly: GCF_000696425.1. Classification (NCBI taxonomy): domain Eukaryota; kingdom Metazoa; phylum Chordata; class Mammalia; order Dermoptera; family Cynocephalidae; genus Galeopterus; species Galeopterus variegatus. The sequence goes on along the minus strand of NW_007727805.1, from coordinate 16,603 downwards.
CATCTCTCCCCCGCACCTCTCACACCCGATAGACCACCACGTCCCCCTCAAGCTGCCGCTCAGCTGTCTCTCAGTTAATCTTTCCATGCACTTGCTTCTTCTCCAGTTTAATCATTGCCATGCGTTGCTAGATCTATAGATCACTAGCTGATCCCCTCACATTCTCAATTCATTTCCTGCATGATGCCACAGGATTTTTCAAACTTATAGGATTTACCACATTCCTTC
>NW_007727805.1:12581-15863 GCF_000696425.1 Galeopterus variegatus | reverse complement strand
ATTCATTTCCTGCATGATGCCACAGGATTTTTCAAACTTATAGGATTTACCACATTCCTTCCTACTTAACCCATTTAATGATTCCCATCATGGTTAGCATGAAATATAAACTCCTTGGTCTATTGCAAAGTCCCTCTGTGATCTGGCTTCTGCTACTTTCTCAGATTCAACTTACACTTCCTCTATCCCGAATGAATGACAGGCATCAAATCTTGCTGGCCTTCCAGATTCAGCACATCCTGCTCTCTCTGCCTGCTTCGCCTACTAACACTTCTCTTTCTCATCCACGAACTCTCAGCACTGTGGCATCCCAACCCTGGGGTAACTGCGTAAGGGAAATCCTCTCAGAGCCCAAGGTGCAAAACCTGGGCTACCCCAGCCCCAGGGCTAGTGGTTCTCGAAATTCATGACATCAACTGATTATTCTGAATTTTATTAGATAGTTTGTCTACACCCTCACTAGACCACAAACTCCTTGAAAACATGATCACTTTTTGTTTATCTCTGCATATGACATGTGATCAACAGGTTTTTGAGGAAATGGAAATGATATCAAGGTTTCCAACCATTCAGTCTGGGATTAGGGCAGCATCTCAGGATACTGGGGTATAGGAGGGTAACATAGAGCTGAAGCTGGACAAAGATCTAAGTCATTAGGGTGTGTGTATGTGCGTGCGTGCGTGCGTGTGTGTGTGTGTGTGTTAGAAAGAGAGAGAGAGACACCCTGATCCCTAGGCCTGCCCCAGACATCAGTGGATAAATATGAATCCCCTTGGTCCACACTAATTGTGTGTGTGTGTACATGTGTGTGTACATGCCCACAAACTATAGTGCAGCACTATGGGAATAATCAGGCTCTGGAGCCAATACACCAGGGTTTATTGTTTCTGTCACTTTGCAGCTATGTGCCTTTGGAAAAGCTCACTGATCTCTCTGAACCTCAGTTTCCTCATGTAAAATGAGGATAATGATGCCCATCTCTGAGATAATGTAGATAAACACCTCATCTAGTGCCTGGCATGCAGCAGGTACTCAGTAAATAACACGCACTGGGTTGTCATGGTTGTTATGCTGAGCAAATGTGAGCTCAGCACCCCAGCTGGACAGAACATGGTCTTCCCTGTGGGGAGTCCTACTGTTGGCAAAAGGCTCTTCAGTAAATTACAGCAGAGGAGGAAGCAGGATCTCAGTAGCCAGCCCTATTAAGGACTTGTGCTGTGGTCCTCCCTGGGACAGGTGGTTAGGGACCTGGACGCACGGGCTCACTGCTCAGGACAGCCCCCTCCCCAGCAGGCTGGAGCCTCACTCCCAACACCTGCCTCTCCATTGCCCCCTCACTCTAGTGCTATGCTAGTCCCTGAAAATGGCTGTCTTTACAATGTGCCTCGTGACAGGCAGGGGGCTTCCAAGATATCAGTTTATCTTCCATTTGCTGCCTTTTAAACTTATGCCTTGCTCCCAGTGAGGCCCTGTGGACTCTATGCTGAGATAGAGGGACAGCCCCATCCCAATCTTATCGACAGCGCCTGATAAATCCTTGCTCTGGTGGTTTGCATCCTGGGGAAGTGACTAATCTCACCTCATTGCTTTAAGTTTCCAAGGCTGATATTTTATGATTTCCTCCTCAGATTCTGAGGTTTATTCTCTTTAGAGTCTGTATCCTCTTAGGCCAGGGATCAACTAACTTCTGTAAAAGGCCAGCCCGTAAATATTTTAGGCTTTAGGACACCTATTGTCTCTTCTCTTACATATTCTTTCTTCTTCTCCTTCCTTCCTTCTTTCTTTTCTTTTTTCTTATTTATTTATTTATAGGGATCAACTAACTTCTGTAAAAGGCCAGCCCGTAAATATTTTAGGCTTTAGGACACCTATGGTCTCTTCTCTTACATATTCTTTCTTCTTCTTCTCCTTCCTTCCTTCTTTCTTTTCTTTTTTCTTATTTATTTATTTATTTTTTGCAAGCCTTAAAAATGGAAAAAACTGTTTTTGGTTTGGGATCATATGAAAACAGGCCATTGTCTGGATATGGCCCCAAATTAGAGTGCCATAGTGTGCTAACCCTTTATTGCACCATTCATTAAATAAATGCATTCACACATTTATTTCTCCCTCCCTCCTACCTTCGGCTCCCTCTCCTCCCTTCCATCTTCTCTCCATTTCCTCCCTTCCTGCTGCCCTACTCCTCTTTTCTCCCTCTCTTTCTCTTCCCTCCTCTTCTCTCCCATCCATGTCCCTCTCTGCTTTTCCCCCTTCCTCCTTTCTTCCTTTTCTCCTACAACATTACAGAGCATTTACTTGGTTTGGGGTGCTGTGCTGTGGCCCAGGGGTATAAAGATGAGTGGAGCAAGACCCCTCTTCTTAAGGTGGTCAAGCCGCTACCACCGCATGACCAGGTTCACCGACAGGAACCCCGGACTGTCTGCCTTGACAGCATGCATGTGGTCGCAGTGCGGTGCAATAGTATTATCTCAGCCACCACCCGGCAGGCCCAGAGGACAGAGAAAAGAGGACCTGCCTGCTCGGAGCAGTGGATCCAAGGGAGGTGGGGCTGGGGATTGGACCTCATGCAAGAGTTTACCCAGCAGTGCTTCCCAAGCAGGAAAAATGTCTAAGCAGAGAGGTGAAGGCAAGAAAGCACGTGCCTCATTTGAGGAGAAGAGCTCATCAGAAGCAGGTGGGGTCCCGCACACTGGAGGTGGGACAGTGTGGCCAGTCAGAGCCTCTGGGGCCAGAGTTGGTTCAAAGCTCGATTCTCTAACTCTCTAGCGGAGGTCTTTGGGCCAAGTTTTTAAGCTCCCTAAGCTTGCATTTTTGGCTGTGTCCAGTTAGAGGTGAGAGCACCTCCCTTGTAGGATTGTGGGGGGGAATATGAATTAATGAATCTAAGTGCTTAGCACAGCTTCTGGCACAGCACGAGTGTGCCATGAACCCCAGTTGTTCTACCAAGAGAGGGGAAGAGGGCAGCTCAGAGAGAGGGCGTGAGGGTCTCATGCACCAGATCACACTTGCCTAGAGCTGACTTTGGACCTTCTAAAGATTTAAAGCCAGGGCATCAGCTGTTATCTGCCTGAGGCTCTAACCCCCTACTTGACTATGGACATATCAGCTGTTATCTGCCTGAGGCTCTAACCCCCTACTTGACTGTGGACACTGGCAAAATCTACGGGGAGGTTTCATGATTCCCACTTCACAGATGAGTAAGGCGAAGCTTGGGGAACTTCGACGACCTCTTTTTCCAGGTCACCCAGCTCCTAAGCAGCAGACCTGAGTCTGGTCTCCTGG
>NW_007727805.1:9370-12036 GCF_000696425.1 Galeopterus variegatus | reverse complement strand
GACGACCTCTTTTTCCAGGTCACCCAGCTCCTAAGCAGCAGACCTGAGTCTGGTCTCCTGGTCTCTAAGGCCCATGCTCTCCCCGCCCCCACTGCTTGCCGACCGACCTGCAGACGGCGTCATGCCAGCCGCGCTCCGGCTCCAATTAGCAGACAAATCAGACCTGGCTGGCTGGGCTTCGCGCCTGCTGCAGTCGTGTTTATCATTCATCAGAGAAGAGAAGGGATGTGCCAGGCTGGTGAGTCAGACCCCCGCAGAGAGAAGATTTAAGGCGATGTGGCCCACAGGGCTGCTCCTGGGGACTCTAATTTGAATTGTCGGGTATGCTTAGGAACAGAATATTTCAGGAATTCATTGCAGCTGATTAGACCCCTTACCAGAGAGTGCTTTGAGTACTTAAGGAACTGGCGAAAGCCAGGTTGGATTGGGGGTCAGCCTTGCCATTGCTCAGGGGGAAAGCACATCTTGTTCTCGGTTCTGGGTTTCAGTTTCCTTCTGCGTAAAATGAATTTGGGAAAATTCAGCTTAATGGTAGGTAGTATTGCAGTGGGGTTAGGGAAGAATTCAGATCCTTTCTCTGTAATTAGAACTTCCGAGGGAGCGATCGCTGCCGTGTTCCAGCACATGCTTCCCAAGTGTTCCGGAGGACAGAGCACATGCTGTGACAAAGCAGCACCTGCTCCTTAGGACTGGCTGCCTCTGCAGTCTGCACCAGTGCCACACAGCTCACTGACTCATTATGCCACCAGCTTCTTGAAGCACCTGAGACTAACTCCTGCACACAGCCTTGTGAACTCGCATTCCCTGCCCATAGGCATGAACGTGTCACCTGCTCTCTGAGACTGAGACCCAGCCACTCCTGAGGGCCACACAACCCTCCCTGTAAAGCCGTAGAGTCTGTTGTCTGCATTTCCACCCCTGTGTTATGACACATAGTAATTATTGTAGTTTTTCACATACCCTTTTATGTTAGTGTAGTGAGCATAGCTTTTCAAGAGATGCTGAGTCTCCCACAGCCAGGTCCCACCCCACCGTCTCCATGTAAGCCCCCTCCAGCTCTGCCACTCTAAGACTCAGTGGCTGTCACCTTGAGTCTTTGTTCCATCAGCTGGAGAGTTTAATCTTCACACAAAAGCAGAGTGAGTGGAGGCCAAACCTGCAAGCAGTGACTGTCAATGTCCAGTAATGGACAGCCCCTTCCCTGGATGCTGCCTTTAGTCCTGTCTCCTGCCCAGTCTCCTTTCTTCAGCCTCAGCCACACACACTCAAGTTGTTCTTGGAAACTCCTTTGGATATGAGGCTTCCACCTGCAGCTCCGATGTCCTACCTAAACTCATAGTTGCTTCTCCTACCTCCATCCTTGCTCTTTTGCTGTTGTTCCTCAATAAATGGCACCACCCCATTGCCCAAGCCAGAAAATGGGGAGTCACCTTCCATTTTTCTCTCTCACGCTCCCTAGCCCATCAAGACTGAGCTCCAGGGATCCCACCTCCTTGGACGCAGCCCCTCCCTTCCTGTCTCACTGCCCACGTCCACCGCTGTCTCCTGCCTGGACTCCTGCAGCAGCCTGCTAGCCTGGACTCACTTTATCCACTCTCCTACCCACCAGTCCCACTCCATAAGCCACAGTGCTCTCTGAAAAACCCAAACCTGCCCATGGCAGCCTCTCCTTAAAATCTTTTCAGGATTTCAGATAGACCCAGGACAAACACTGCAATCCCTAACAAGGCCGGTAAGATTCAGCAGGATATGAACCCTCTGTATGTGGTAGGTGTGGAGGAGCCTCCCTTATCACAAAGCTCACACTCATCAAAAGAACTACGTCTGGGGCTTCCAGGTAGCAGCTGATGCAGGCGAAGTCACCCAAACCATGGAGTCAGGAGACCCTATAGACAAGATCACCCAGGACTCCCCAGCCCTGTGCATGATCGTTCCAGGAGATCAGCCTGACCAAAATCAGGGTCAAGCTGCAGTCAACCATGGAGTCAGGAGACCCTATAGACAAGATCACCCAGGACTCCCCAGCCCTGTGCATGATGGTTCCAGGAGATCAGCCTGACCAAAATCAGGGTGAAGCTGTAGTCGCTGTCTGTGCTGAAAGAGAAGACAGGCAAGGCTCCTTGAAAAGCCACCTCCAGAGGCTAGAGCCTCTAAGAATCAGCAGAAAGTGAGTGCATCATTGTTTTGTCTCAAGAGCAGGAATAGAGACCTTCCCGTGGACCAGACTGTAAGGCTCATGGCTGTAGGTGGCCTGTCCCCATGCATCAGTGACCTCTGATCTCAGACCCTTAAGACTGAGAATTACAACACCTCTTTCCCCTTAGTGTCATTGTTTCTGTGGGTACTGAGCCTGGAGATTTGTAACTTTAAGATAGATGACTGCTTAGAAAAATAAAAGGAGAAAAACATAGAAGATCAGGGAGTCTAGGAAGGAAGTGAATCCAGCAGGTTGTAAAAGAGAACAAGGAAAGGAAACTGGTGCTGTCATGATGACACCCCTGGCTCACTCTGCCCAGGCCCAAGCTCGTAGCTGCTCCAGACTCTCTTCAGTTTCTGGGTTTATCTTTCCATCCTGACACTGCCTCTCATGCCAACCTTCTCTAACGCAGCCTGCGGGGACAGCTCCCTGCACCTACTGGCACTACCATTCAGAAAAGTGTTCGCCA